>NC_057807.1:622686188-622689421 GCF_018294505.1 Triticum aestivum | reverse complement strand
TATGAGCTGCTCCTGCTGCTGCTATATGATGAATTGCTATGAGCTGCTCCTGCTGCTGTTATATGATGAATTGCTATGAGCTGCTACTGGTATATGATGAATTGTAGATTCCTGATGTTGTATGATGAGTTGCTATGAGCTGCTGCTGCTGCTATATGATGCTTTCAGGTGGTGCTGCTATATGGTAATAACCAGCCACTTGGACCATCGAATTTCAATAAATAATTGTTCTTCATTTAAATGTGGGTCATGCGTTCTTTGTTTAAATTAGGCAATGGGATCTCTATGGAAAACATTGACCAAAGTAGATTGTGCCAAGTAGATGGTATCTTTGTATTTGAATTTTGAGCAAATAGTGATGGTCTGTTTTCCCATTGTGACACTCCAAAATTTTTACTTTGGTTTTCAGCAAAAACTTTGTGGTTTTTGAAAAGAGGCCATTTAAAATTTTCCAGAAAACCTTCCTCTTAAGAAACTTTCTTTCCTTTGGCAAGGTTTTTATTCTTGCTTCAAACTTTGGTGTTTGACCTTTTGAAACTTCTTCTCTGTTGGTTCTCTCCCAAAATTATTTTGGGAGTTTAATCTTTTTCTTTAAAAAAAAAGAAACTCCATGAAATTTGGGATTTTCATATCTTGGAACCACCATGACTTGGCATTTTTGCCCATGTGGTAAAACCCCTCCAAAACCTCCCCTAATACTTGTGATCAACCTAAATTCTCTGTCCCAACTAATCCAAACTGGTTTTGGATTTTTATTCTAATTATTTTTCTCCTCAATTCAATTCTGAAAATTATTTGGAGCCTGAGAGCTTTTCAAAGCAAGTGCCCTATTGCATTTGAGTTTTGACCTCAAACCAATTCTCCTGGATTGTCCTTTGAACCCACAACCCAGAACCATCTTGATCCACTCCTCCTCTTTTCAAATTTTTCAAAATACAGTCTCTGAAGTTTGGACCAGATTTGCCAAATTTGGTGAAATTCATATCCACACTGCTCCAAAAATTCCACCAAAAATCATGCAGCCTACTTGAGCAAGGAGAAGCCACTCCACCAAAAATAAGCTCAAGGAAAAATCACCAGAGGCCAATTTCATTCGGTCGAACACCTGGTGGGCACTGTTACTGTTCAAAGTTCAGAAAATTCAGTTTTCAGTGTCATCTTCAGTCCGTCAGTTTCAGTCACGCGGCCATAGTGCCCTTGGCACGTTCCTCGCCGCCTCTTCCTCTTGTCCGAAGCTGCACACGCGTGCGTGGGGCCTTCCTGGCGTCGGTAGCGCGCTGGCTCGCCCTCGCCGGCGTCTTCTGCGGCGTCGGGACCTCCCGTGGCGGCCGACAGGAGGCACACCACGGCAGAACGCCGTTCCGCACCGCCCATCGCTCCCTGGCTCTCCGCGTGGCCTCATGCACGCCAGCGCACGCCCGTAGCACAGCCACCGTGGCCGGCAAGCACGGAAGGCGCTCTCCGCCGCCGACGGGCCCGCACCCTCACCGTTCCGTCGAGCTCGCCCTTAACACCCAAACCCCGGCCAGTTTAACACCAAAACGGACCCATTGAACCTCCGTGATGACGCTCGACCCCCTAACCACCCCGACCGAGCAATGCGCCACCGTAATCGCTCGCCGGTGATCCTCGTTCACGGCAACCGCCTCGGACCGCCTATATAAAGGGGTCCCGAGCTCACTCTCGTGCACGCAGCACCCCCACTACTCACCAACACCACGCCAGGCCACTAGGGGGACCTCGAGGAGGTCTCCTCCCCCAGCTCCGGCCGCCTCGCCCCGCCTCGGCCTCCAGCCCGATTCATTCTGGTGAGGCCATCTCCGGTGCTCAAACCCCGTTCGTTACCTTCTCTAGCTGCCAGGAGCATGACCCCCTCTTCAATTTAACCTATGCAGCCCTCTCCGACGAGCCCCTCGACCACCCGAGCCGCCGTCCGCCGGAGCAAAGCTCGCCGTCGACGTGGTGCTCGCCGACCGACTCCACCACCATCAACTGACACGGAAGGGTACCCTGAGCACGGAGGTACTCCCCGATCTCTCTGCCTCGCCGTGGATCGCCGCCGGCGACCACCGCGGCTCTCGGGCGCCGGCGAACTCTGCCGCCCCGTTTGAACATTTGAACCTGACAGGTGGGACCCCACCGTCAGCCTCTCTGCTCTCTCTTCGAATCGTTTTCTGGAAGCGCCTTCGGGCAGAATGCGTTTTCTCTTCGGGCTGGCGTAGTCGCTACCGAAGTGTTTTCTGTTTTTATAAACTAGCCCCTGGAAATCTTCTGTTTCATTACAGATAAGTCCCTGGACAAAAACCCTTATAACTTTTAATCAGAAAAGTATTTTTGATTGATTCTTTTTTTTTGTTCTCTTTAAAATTTTGTCTAGTTTTTTATCAGATTTATTTGAAAAATATTTGGTTTACCTTCTGTGCACTTCTTGGTATTTACGTTAGCGCATATAATTTTCTTTAAACCGTAGATACCGAAGGAGGTGACGGAGCCGCGAACTTCACCGAGCTAGGCTCCGACTACTCTGAACCAGGCAAGCATGTTTGAACTTTTGATATGATGAGTGTCTTGGCATGTTTTGCATTTAGTTAGTTTCATGGCATGCTGGTGAGTATACCGATGAACGTTATTTTATGTGCTGATGAGGTAAGTGAGTTCGATGATCCATATGTGGATGAATGTGAATATGAATGGCCATGTGTTGGCATGAGGATGGGTACGACGGCAGTGTTGTAGCATGCCAGTCTTACGCCAGACTATGTGACTTCAGTGTCAAACCATATCGGTCCAGTACCTATCATTTCCTTCCTTGTACTACCACATGTTTTCCGCAAGGAATATGGTTTAGTAAGTTGCAAACCACTTTCATGGTACACACCAAAGAGGAGAGGCCGTGATGATGGTTCCATGGCCCTGGATTAAAGCCAGTCATCCGGTCAGGGGGCATGGGTGTTTCCGGTTGGGACCGAGAGGGGGCACCCCTTAGAGCGCGCGTATATAAATTTGATCCCATGCTATTCGAGATTGTGATCTCCCCGTCTCAAAAGTTTTTCTTGGACGATGACTAGGGTGATTCCTAGCATCGAGAGGTAGGATGGGTGTGTACCGGTTAGCTGTGTTTTCTTCTGAAATACCGTAAACGGAACTAGTCCTTCGTGACTACGGAAATCCGTTGACTGTGGGAAAAATTTTGTACAAACTCTGCAGAGTCATATATTCCTCCAAATCATCTC
>NC_057807.1:622675827-622685695 GCF_018294505.1 Triticum aestivum | reverse complement strand
ATGTCGCTCAGACGTCCGACTGTGGCATTTCTTTTAAAGCCCTTTCTGCGATGTCGCAGAGACGTCCGACTGTGGCATTTCTTTTAAAGCCCTTTCTGCGATGTCGCAGAGACGTCCGACTGTGGCATTTCTTTTAAAGCCCTTTCTGCGATGTCGCTCAGACGTCCGACCGTGGCATTTCTTTTAAAAGCCCTTTATGTGGTGTCGCTAAGACGCCCGACTGTGGCATCATTTTCCTTATTTTTATTTGTTCACCTTTCGAGGCGTCGCTTCAGACACTCGATTGGTCCTTATTTATGTTCTGTGGAATTTCAGGCGGACTACCGCCGTTTTCCCTTTCTACTTACCCGTTATGCCAATTTTATTTATTGTGCATTAAGGAATTAATCATGTTGCATCCAGGCATGCATTCGTTATATCTTACGTCCGAACTGTCTTGCGAGTACTTTCAAAGTACTCACTGGCTTGTTGATTTGGCCAGATGCTGACGAAGGCGATCTCATGGATGAAGAGTTCGATAGCGAGTCCGACACTTAGAGGAGTCCCAGTCAGTCTCGTGCGACCCTGGATTTGGCCACTGTTTTATATCCGCTTCCGCTACCAAATAAATTTATCGAGCCTCACCCTGACGTTCGATGAAATGATATTCGTAGAGTCTTGTATTTTCCTTGCCGCTGTGTTTTTCCACCACCAGCCTATCCTTGAGTCAGTAGTATGTCTCCACACCACTGTGTTCTGCCCGCCATTATGTATGATTATTGGCGTGCTTGTAATAATTTGGTTGAGCGACCGCAGTTCAACCCTGTAATATATTTTATGCTACTGGCTTATTGTATCAAGAAATTGTCTACCAGTGAGGAGGATTTCTCTCATACTGGACTCAAAAGACTGGTTTATCAATAAATATTTTTATTGGAAAACCGGTCGTGACAAGCTTGGTACCAGAGCCAGGCTGACTGTAGGAAGCCACTAGGTGCGATCGCTAATTGGTTACTAGCCTGATAGAGCTAATTTATATTTTTGCAATGGTAGTCATTTTCTGTCAGTCAGCATAAACTTATGATCTGACCCTGCAGAATTTTGCCTACTTTTGTAGATGGCCGACGTCAGCTGCGAGTCTCAGACCTTCGCCAACGTGCCCGATGGGTTCGTCAAGCTTCTTTCTTCCATCGTTCAGGTCGCGATGGGGCCATCCGTGCGCCCAGTCTTCACACTCTACCAGCACCGAGTCAACGACAGTCTGACCATGCACCAGGCCGCGGTGCAGTTCAGGGGAGGGCGTGGTGAGTTACGCCGCTTCCGGTTCGTGGGAAGAGCCATGCCTACGGAGAGGCATGCTATGCAGATGGCAGCCCGCGAGGCGATAGCTCGTCTCAGGGATGTCCTTCCCGTGATGAAGACTCGTCGTTACCGTTATCTTCCGTGCCATGTGCCTTACACCTGTCACTACGCATACTCCTGCCCCAGAGGAGAACGAGACGAGGCTTTTGATATGCTCATTGAGTATCTCCGGGCCCTGGAGGCAGCCTTCGACAACCTGGTGGACGACTTCGTAGCTACCCGCATGGACTCAGTCCATGGCTGTGCTGCCAACAGGAGGGAGCTCCTACCCATCGCTCCGCCACCGACTTTTGTCTCGTCATCAGCATCTTTTACGCCTGCTCGTCGCCTGCCTTCTACCGAAGAATTTAACCAAGTCATTGCACCCACTCCAGCGCGCACAACACCAACCTTCGCGCCCACTCCTGTACGTGTTGCTCCGCCCCTGGCAACCGCTCCGTCCACTCTGCGCAACACTACACGTATGGAGCCCATTAGCGAGGAGGAAGTCGAGTCCCCAACCTCGCTACGCCTCGCCATCGGCAGGGCAAGGGAGATCGTCAACATCTCTGCCTGAGTATGCTTAGCTGCCGTGTATTGTACCGCTTGTAAGATATGTACATAGGCTGGGAGAAGTAGCCTGTTTGCGCATCATGTAGGATCTGGAGAAGTGCACTAGCCTTAATAACATGTCAGGATTATGTACGCATATCCTGAGTGATGTATTGTATAATTACCGCCCGCGTGTAAGATATGTAATGAGCAGTCCTTCTCCATGCGCAAGTCGATTCGTTTTTCTTAAGTAAGCTGAGTTATTTAATTCTATTTGCCAGCTTTATGCATTTTATGGATTTGTTTTTGCGACTCTTTCCACTTTTCTTATGGGTTTTACAAAATATATCCCCAGAGTGAAAAATGTCTCGTCCTTGGACTCGCTCCATGCCAATTCCATCAGAGGAAAATTATGATGCACAACCCAGCAACGAGTTCACTCAGGGACAGTCAAGCCAACCGGGAAATGAATCGGCACTTTCACAAATGTGCCGCCTTTATGAACAGAGTCAGCAACAACATCGTGAAATAATGAACCAAGTCAGCAACATGGGAAATCACCATGGACAGTATCAGCAACATTCCAAGTTATCTGAGCTACAGAAGACACGTCCTCAAACATTTTCTCACACTGACAAGCCTCTTGAAGCCGAGGACTGGCTTCGAGATATGGAGAGGAAATTAATTATTGCAAAGTGTTCAGATCTCGAGAAAGTGCTATATGCTCCACACTATCTCACAGGAGCAGCCGCATCGTGGTGGGAGAATTTTCTGCACATGCATCCCAACGAAAATGACATAACCTGGGATGATTTCAAGGAAGGTTTCCGAGGTGCACATATTCCTAAGAGTATTATGAAAATCAAGAAGAGAGAATTTGATGACCTCAAACAAAGGAACATGACAGTGTCAGATTACAACAGTCAATTTACCCTATTATCCTGCTACGCCAATGAGGAGCGTATGACTGAAATCAAGAAGATGGAGAAATTCCTTGACGGTCTGGCGCCCGCACTTAAATGCCAACTACTCGTGCACACTTTTCCTGATTTTAAAACGCTGGTGGACAAGGCCATTACTCTGGAAAATGAGAGACGCAGTCTGGAAGATATCCGCAAGCGAAAAAGGGACCAGACTAACCACACTCGCAATCACCGAAGCAAGATAGATTTTAAAAAGGGTGGGACACCCAAATTCTCATCCAATGTCTCACGCCCAATCAAGAATTTTCATGCAAGGGACAAGGAATTCACCTATCGCCCCGGCGTTACTTGTTACGCTTGTGGAGAAGAAGGGCACTATGCCAAACAGTGCCCCAAGCCAAGGAATTCAACCCCAAAGCCGAACAACGGCGGCAATAATCCAGCACCCAAACGAAACAATTTCAACCCCAACAATAACCACAGGAAGGGTCATCTGAACCACGTAACCAAAGAGGAGGCACAAAAAGCTTCGGATATCGTACTCGGTACGTTTCCTGTCAACACGATACCTGCAATGGTTTTGTTTGATTCTGGAGCTTCTCACTCTTTCATCTCGAAAAGTTTTGCTTTGCAAAATAAATTTTCGATGCTTCCTTTGGAGAAATCCATAATAATCAAGTCCCCTGGGATTCAGCAAGTTTCTCAGAATTACTGTCAGAATGTGGTCATTGAGTTTGAAGGATTGGAGTTTTACGCAAATCTTATTGTATTGGAAAATAAAGGACTGGATGTCATCCTAGGGATGGATTGGCTAACCACCAATAAAGGTTTTATCGACTGTTTCAACAGGACCGTGATTCTCACACACCACCAAGGGAAGACAATAAGAGTATCAGCCAAGGAAGGAAAAAGACCCCGGCAACCGAGATTAAATAAGGTGGACATTTCTGAGCTAAACAAGGTTCCAGTAGTGTGTGAATTTCTAGATGTATTCCCTGAAGAGCTGCCAGGCATGCCACCAGATCGAGAAATAGAATTCCGTATTGAGCTAGCACCAGGAACCACCCCCATATACAAGAAACCATACAGAATGGCACCATCCGAACTGATCGAATTGAAGAAGCAAATAAAGGAATTACTGGATAAAGGATACATTCGGGCCAGCTCCTCACCTTGGGGATCACCAATTTTATTTGCCAAGAAGAAGGATGGAACGCTGAGATTGTGTATCGACTATCGAGCACTTAACATGGTCACAGTCAAAAACAAATACCCGATGCCAAGGATAAACGATTTGTTTGATCAACTTGCTCAGGCCAAGGTATTCTCAAAAATTGACTTAAGGTCAGGATACCATCAATTGAAGGTACGAACGGAAGATATCCCCAAAACAGCCTTCACCTCCAGATATGGACTGTACGAGTTCACAGTGATGCCATTTGGATTAACTAACGCCCCGGCATATTTTGTTCACCTCATGAACAAAGTATTTATGAAGTTTATGGACAAATTCGTCGTAGTATTCATCGACGATATTCTGGTATACTCCAAAACACCAGAAGAGCACGCAGAATATCTCAGGATTGTACTAGGAGAGCTAAGGAAACACCAACTGTATGCCAAGTTCAGCAAGTGCGAATTTTGGCTAAGACAAGTAGGTTTTCTAGGCCACGTGCTGACTCAAGACGGTATAGCAGTGGACCCAGAGAAAGTCAAGGCCTTACTTGACTGGAAGTCACCAGCCAACGTAACAGACATACGAAGTTTCTTGGGAATGGCAGGGTATTACCACAGATTTATTGAAGGATTTTCCACCATATCCAAGCCTATGACATAGTTACTCAAGAAAGATAAGAAGTTTGAATGGACAGAAGCCTGCGAGAAAAGTTTCCAAGAGCTAAAGCGGAAATTAACAACAGCACCAGTATTAATTGTACCCGATATACACAAGAATTTTGAAGTATTTTGTGACGCATCCAGAAAGGGTCTCGGATGCGTGTTGATGCAAGAAGGCAAGGTTGTCGCCTACGCTTCAAGGCAACTTCGCAAACACGAGGAAAATTATCCCACTCATGATTTAGAAATGGCAGCAGTTATTCATGCACTCAAGGAATGGAGGCATTTTCTACTTGGGAATCGATGTGAGATATATACGGATCACAAAAGCCTCAAATACATTTTTACGCAGCCAGAACTAAATTTACGGCAACGCCGCTGGTTAGAATTGGTAAAGGATTACGATGTTGGTATCCATTACCATCCAGGGAAAGCAAACGTAGTGGCCGATGCCCTGAGTCGGAACCCTAGCTCCGACGGGAACTATCTGCACAGCTTGAGGCCCGAATTCCATCAAGAATTTGTCAAGCTCAACTTGATAATGGTAGCAGAAGGCACCATATCAAACTTGGAAATACAACCACACCTTGTGGAGAAAATTAAAGAGGCTCAGTCCGGTCACCCCAGCATTGAAGGAATTAAAAGGAAGTTGAGTATGGGCAAGGCCTCGGAATTCGTCATAGACAATGAAGGAATATTATGGTACGGAGAAAGGCTATGCGTGCCAAACATAGAAGACCTTAAACAGCAAGTTTTAACTGAAGCACACACCACTCCATATTCGATCCACCCTGGAGGAACCAAAATGTATAAGGATATTCAGGAAAGATTTTGGTGGCACGGTATGAAGAGGGACATAGCCGCTTTCATTGCATGTTGCGACTCATGTCAACGCATAAAAGCTGAACATCAGAGACCAGCCGGACTACTGCAACCTAACAAAATACCTGAGTGGAAATGGGATGAAATAGGGATGGATTTTATTGTCGGATTACCTCGGTCACGACACGGGAATGATGCCATATGGGTCATCACTGACAGGTTGACCAAAGTAGCACACTTTATTCCAGTAAAGACAACCTACACCACTTAGAGGCTTGCCAGGATTTATCTTTCCCGCATAGTCTGTCTGCACGGTGTCCCGAAGACTATAATTTCCGACAGAGGCACTCAGTTCATCTCAAGATTTTGGGAGCAATTACAACAGGCTCTGGGAACCCAACTAGCCTTCAGTACCGCATACCATCCACAGACTGATGGACAGACAGAACGCGTAAACCAGGTTTTAGAAGACATGCTGAGAGCATGTGTCCTCACCTATGGAACCAGTTGGGAGGACAGCCTGCCATATGCCGAGTTTGCATACAACAACAGTTACCAGGCCAGCCTGCAAATGGCTCCTTTCGAAGCCCTATACGGAAGGAGATGTCGTACCCCGTTAAATTGGTCAGAGACCGGAGACAACCGCATCTTCGGACCAGATATGCTCAGAGAAGCCGAGGAAAAAGTCAAGCTAATCAGGGACCGACTTAAGACCGCTCAAAGTCGACAGAAAAGCTATTATGATCAGAAACATCATAGGGTCAGCTTCGAGCCCGGTGAGTTCGTATACTTGAGAGTATCCCCGATGAGAGGATTGCAACGGTTTAAGATTAAAGGAAAATTAGCACCAAGATTCATTGGACCATTTTGCATAGTGGCACAAAGAGGCACTGTAGCCTACCAGCTAGACTTACCCGAAGACTTGTCCGACATTCACGACGTGTTCCACGTCTCTCAATTAAGGAAGTGCGTAAGCAACCCAGAGAAACAAGTATCTCATGAGAACATTGACATACAGCCAGACCTCACTTATCGAGAATGTCCCATAAGAATATTAGAGGAGTCTGAAAGGAGGACCCTACAGAAAACCATCAAGTTTTTCAAAGTCCAGTGGAGCAATCACACCGACAGTGAAGCAACTTGGGAAAGCGAGGATTTTCTTCGGACAGAGCATCCACACTTATTTAAGTATCAGCTGAAATCTCGGGGACGAGATTTTTCCTAAGGGGGTAGGTGTTGTGACACTCCAAAATTTTTACTTTGGTTTTCAGCAAAAACTTTGTGGTTTTTGAAAAGAGGCCATTTAAAATTTTCCAGAAAACCTTCCTCTTAAGAAACTTTCTTTCCTTTGGCAAGGTTTTTATTCTTGCTTCAAACTTTGGTGTTTGACCTTTTGAAACTTCTTCTCTGTTGGTTCTCTCCCAAAATTATTTTGGGAGTTTAATCTTTTTCTTTAAAAAAAAAAGAAACTCCATGAAATTTGGGATTTTCATATCTTGGAACCACCATGACTTGGCATTTTTGCCCATGTGGTAAAACCCCTCCAAAACCTCCCCTACAACTTGTGATCAACCTAAATTCTCTGTCCCAACTAATCCAAACTGGTTTTGGATTTTTATTCAAATTATTTTTCTCCTCAATTCAATTCTGAAAATTATTTGGAGCCTGAGAGCTTTTCAAAGCAAGTGCCCTATTGCATTTGAGTTTTGACCTCAAATCAATTCTCCTGGATTGTCCTTTGAACCCACAACCCAGAACCATCTTGATCCACTCCTCCTCTTTTCAATTTTTTCAAAATACAGTCTCTGCAAGTTTGGACCAGATTTGCCAAATTTGGTGAAATTCATATCCACACTGCTCCAAAAATTCCACCAAAAATCATGCAGCCTACTTGAGCAAGGAGAAGCCACTCCACCAAAAATCAGCTCAAGGAAAAATCACCAGAGGCCAATTTCATTCGGTCGAACACCTGGTGGGCACTGTCACTGTTCAAAGTTCAGAAAATTCAGTTTTCAGTGTCATCTTCAGTCCGTCAGTTTCAGTCACGCGGCCACAGTGCCCTTGGCACGTTCCTCGCTGCCTCTTCCTCTTGTCCGAAGCTGCACACGCGTGCGTGGAGCCTTCCTGGCGTCGGTAGCGCGCTGGCTCGCCCTTGCCGGCGTCTTCTGCGGCGTCGGGACCTCCCGTGGCGGCCGACAGGAGGCACACCACGGCAGAACGCCGTTCCGCGCCGCCCATCGCTCCCTGGCTCTCCGCGTGGCCTCATGCACGCCAGCGCACGCCCGTAGCACAGCCACCGTGGCCGGCAAGCACAGAACGCGCTCTCCGCCGCCGACGGGCCCGCACCCTCACCGTTCCGTCGAGCTCGCCCTTAACACCCAAACCCCGGCCAGTTTAACACCAAAACGGACCCATTGAACCTCCGTGATGACGCTCGACCCCCTAACCACCCCGACCGAGCACTGCGCCACCGTAATCGCTCGCCGGTGATCCTCGTTCACGGCAACCGCCTCGGACCGCCTATATAAAGGGGTCCCGAGCTCACTCTCGTGCACGCAGCACCCCCACTACTCACCAACACCACGCCAGGCCACTAGGGGGACCTCGAGGAGGTCTCCTCCCCCAGCTCCGGCCGCCTCGCCCCGCCTCGGCCTCCAGCCCGATTCGTTCTGGTGAGGCCATCTCCGGCGCTCAAACCCCGTTCGTTACCTTCTCTAGCTGCCAGGAGCATGACCCCCTCTTCAATTTAACCTATGCAGCCCTCTCCGACGAGCCCCTCGACCACCCGAGCCGCCGTCCGCCGGAGCAAAGCTCGCCGTCGACGTGGTGCTCGCCGACTGACTCCACCACCATCAACTGACACGGAAGGGTACCCTAAGCACGGAGGTACTCCTCGATCTCTCTGCCTCGCCGTGGATCGCCGCCGGCGACCACCGCGGCTCTCGGGCGCCGGCGAACTCTGCCGCCCCGTTTGAACATTTGAACCTGACAGGTGGGACCCCACCGTCAGCCTCTCTGCTCTCTCTTCGAATCGTTTTCTGGAAGCGCCTTTGGGCAGAATGCGTTTTCTCTTCGGGCTGGCGTAGTCGCTACCGAAGCGTTTTCTGTTTTTATAAACTAGCCCCTGGAAATCTTCTGTTTCATTACAGATAAGTCCCTGGACAAAAACCCTATAACTTTTAATCAGAAAAGTATTTTTGATTGATTCTTTTTTTGTTCTCTTTAAAATTTTGTCTAGTTTTTTATCAGATTTATTTGAAAAATATTTGGTTTACCTTCTGTGCACTTCTTGGTATTTACGTTAGCGCATATAATTTTCTTTAAACCGTAGATACTGAAGGAGGTGACGGAGCCGCGAACTTCACCGAGCTAGGCTCCGACTACTCTGAACCAGGCAAGCATGTTTGAACTTTTGATATGATGAGTGTCTTGGCATGTTTTGCATTTAGTTAGTTTCATGGCATGCCGGTGAGTATACCGATGAACGTTATTTTATGTGATGATGAGGTAAGTGAGTTCGATGATCCATACGTGGATGAATGTGAATATGAATGGCCATGTGTTGGCATGGGGATGGGTACGACGGCAGTGTTGTAGCATGCCAGTCTTACGCCAGACTATGTGACTTCAGTGTCAAACCATATCGGTCCAGTACCTATCATTTCCTTCCTTGTACTACCACATGTTTTCCGCAAGGAATATGGTTTAGTAAGTTGCAAACCACTTTCATGGTACACACCAAAGAGGAGAGGCCGTGATGATGGTTCCATGGCCCTGGATTAAAGCCAGTCATCCGGTCAGGGGGCATGGGTGTTTCCGGTTGGGACCGAGAGGGGGGCACCCCTTAGAGCGCGCGTATATAAATTTGATCCCATGCTATTCGAGATTGTGATCTCCCCGTCTCAAAAGTTTTTCTTGGACGATGACTAGGGTGATTCCTAGCATCGAGAGGTAGGATGGGCGTGTACCGGTTAGCTGTGTTTTCTTCTGAAATACCGTAAACGGAACTAGTCCTTCGTGACTACGGAAATCCGTTGACTGTGGGAAAAATTTTGTACAAACTCTGCAGAGTCATATATTCCTCCAAATCATCTCTTCCATGTCAAGTTTCGTTCCATCTTATCCTAATCAATTGTCAGCTTTGATGATAGAGACTCCGGTGAATCGCATGAGTGCTAAGTCCGGTTAAATGATTACTCCTGTGGATGGACTAACCTGTTTGTTTTCATGAATTGAATGTTTATTATGAGTATTGTTTACTGGTGAATTTAAAGCCCTTTCTGCGATGTCGCTCAGACGTCCGACTATGGCATTTCTTTTAAAGCCCTTTCTGCGATGTTGCTCAGACGTCCGACTGTGGCATTTCTTTTAAAGCCCTTTCTGCGATGTCGCTCAGACGTCCGACTGTGGCATTT
>NC_057807.1:622674772-622675817 GCF_018294505.1 Triticum aestivum | reverse complement strand
TTTTGATATGATGAGTGTCTTGGCATGTTTTGCATTTAGTTAGTTTCATGGCATGTTGGTGAGCATACCGATGAACGTTATTTTATGTGATAATAAGGTGAGTGAGTTCAATGATCCATACGTGGATGAATGTGAATATGAATGGCCATGTGTTGGCATGAGGATGGGTACGATGGCAGTGTTGTAGCATGCCAGTCTTACGCCAGACTATGTGACTTCAGTGTCAAACCATATCGGTCCAGTACCTATCATTTCCTTCCTTGTACTACCACATGTTTTCCGCAAGGAATATGGTTTAGTAAGTTGCAAACCGCTTTCATGGTACACACCAAAGAGGAGAGGCCGTGATGATGGTTCCATGGCCCTGGATTAAAGCCAGTCATCCGGTCAGGGGGCATGGGTGTTTCCGGTTGGGACCGAGAGGGGGGCACCCCTTAGAGCGCGCGTATATAAATTTGATCCCATGCTATTCGAGATTGTGATCTCCCCGTCTTAAAAGTTTTTCTTGGACGATGACTAGGGTGATTCCTAGCATCGAGAGGTAGGATGGGTGTGTACCGGTTAGCTGTGTTTTCTTCCGAAATACCATAAACGGAACTAGTCCTTCGTGACTACGGAAATCCGTTGGCTGTGGGAAAAATTTTGTACAAACTCTGCAGAGTCATATATTCCTCCAAATCATCTCTTCCATGTCAAGTTTCGTTCCATCTTATCCTAATCAATTGTCAGCTTTGATGACAGAGACTCCGGTGAATCGCATGAGTGCTAAGTCCGATTGAATGATTATCCCTGTGGATGGACTAACCCGTTTATTCTCATGGATTGAATGTTTATTATGAGTATTGTTTACTGGTGAATTTAAAGCCCTTTCTGCGATGTTGCTCAGACGTCCGACTGTGGCATTTCTTTTAAAGCCCTTTCTGCGATGTCGCTCAGACGTCCGACTGTGGCATTTCTTTTAAAGCCCTTTCTGCGATGTCGCTCAGACGTCCGACTGTGGCATTTCTTTTAAAGCCCTTTCTGCGATGTCGCTCAGACGTCCGAC
>NC_057807.1:622670039-622674636 GCF_018294505.1 Triticum aestivum | reverse complement strand
CTGTGGCATTTCTTTTAAAGCCCTTTCTGCGATGTCACAGAGACGTCCGACTGTGGCATTTCTTTTAAAGCCCTTTCTGCGATGTCGCTCAGATGTCCGACCGTGGCATTTCTTTTAAAAGCCCTTTATGTGGTGTCGCTAAGACGCCCGACTGTGGCATCATTTTCCTTATTTTTATTTGTTCACCTTTCGAGGCGTCGCTTCAGACACTCGATCGGTCCTTATTTATGTTCTGTGGAATTTCAGGCGGACTACCGCCGTTTTCCCTTTCTACTTACCCGTTATGCCAATTTTATTTATTGTGCATTAAGGAATTAATCATGTTGCATCCAGGCATGCATTCGTTATATCTTACGTCCGAACTGTCTTGCGAGTACTTTCAAAGTACTCACTGGCTTGTTGATTTGGCCAGATGCTGACGAAGGCGATCTCATGGATGAAGAGTTCGATAGCGAGTCCGACACTTAGAGGAGTCCCAGTCAGTCTCGTGCGACCCTGGATTTGGCCACTGTTTTATATCCGCTTTCGCTACCAAATAAATTTATCGAGCCTCACCCCGACGTTCGATGAAATGATATTCGTAGAGTCTTGTATTTCCCTTCCCGCTGTGTTTTTCCACCACCAGCCTATCCTTGAGTCAGTAGTATGTCTCCACACCACTGTGTTCTGCCCGCCATTATGTATGATTATTGGCGTGCTTGTAATAATTTGGTTGAGCGACCGCAGTTCAACCCTGTAATATATTTTATGCTACTGGCTTGTTGTATCAAGAAATTGTCTACCAGTGAGGAGGATTTCTCTCATACTGGACTCAAAAGACTGGTTTATCAATAAATATTTTTATTGGAAAACCGGTCGTGACACCCATCATATTAGTTACTGCACTGGGTTCAATTTGTGATGTTTGCAAGTCAAATTAATTTCCACATGGGCAGCAAAATGAAAAAAATATAATGCAATCTAGACTTTCCACTGATCATACCACAGATAAGCTGAAAACGCAATGAAAAGAACTGGTTGGCTTATAACATGGAGCTTATATTCATAGGTGCTTATTTTCTTAGGATAACTCGTAATAACTGTCCCTAAGAAACTTGGCTAATTGAACTGGCATACAAATAACTGCAATGGAGGAGTGACGTACCATAGCACATTGTATAGGCTCACCATTGCCTCTCCTTTTTTGCGATGTTCCATGAAATTGCCACATACATGTTGTACTTTTTCATTGTGTAACCCTATCTGCAAGTTGACACGGTTAATTTCAGACATCTCTACATGATACTACATTGCATATCCCTTGCGCATATTTAAACCACCAATTAACGATTGTGTGCATACCATAAACTAGCCATGACTCTGTATGCTGGACTAGCAGGCACTCTAAGGGAGCCTAATATAGTGCACTGGAATTCCTACATGCCACCTACGATTTTGTGTAATGTACTGCCCCTGTTCCTAAATATATGTCTTTGTAGAGATTCCAGTATGGACAACATACAGATGTATATAGATGCATTTTTGAGTGTAGATTCACTCATTTTGCTCCGTATGTAGCCTATAGTGGAATCTCTAGAAAGAATTATATTTAGGAACGGAGGTACGAGGTAGTATCATGTATGAAATCTACATATCTAATTTAGCATCCAGTAGTAGAAATCATTGTCGGCACAAAGGGATTACTGGTCGAAAATCCTAGCAAAGCACGCTGGCAGGCACAGAAAAATACAAGAGAGAGAGAGACGCACTTACAAGATCATAGCAATGCCTCAGTCCAGGATCTTGGTTGGCCAAGCTGTTAGATCCAGAAGAACCATCGTCCTTGTAGTTTTTGCCAGCTGCATAACAGGTAACAGCGAACGGTTAGTATATTTGAAGTACATCGGGCAGGTGATGCTGGACGGGTTTAAAGGTGACAAGTACCTAGGCCATGGCGGGTGCTTGGCATGTCTCCAGACGGTGGGAATCAGGTTAGAAATGTCAAGGGTGATGACACTGCGCTGGCTGACGGGGTACGGTAAGGAGATCTAGAACCGTCGAGTAGGGTGTTTGTGGAGCGGCTCCGATAGGGTGGACTACGGTGTGGGCGAAGCGGATCTGTGGTCGTGGACGAGGGCGTAGGTGAAGCTGCTCCGGTGGTTGGGTTAAGGATGGTGTTGACGATGCGGATCTGCAGCCATGGACGGGGCGTTAGAAGATGCTCCGATGGTTGGGTTAAGGATGGTGTCGACCATGCGGATCTGCGGCCATGGACGGGGCGTCAGAAGCTGCTCCGGTGGTTGGGTTAAGGGTGGTGTCAACGATGCGGATCTGCGGCCGTGGACGTGGCGTCAGAAGCTGCTCCGGTAGGTTGGATGAGGGTGCGAGGAAGCGGATCTGAGGCCGTGGACTTGTGAGTTGGCAAAGCGGCCCGGTAGGGTTGAGAATGGTGTAGGCGAAGCTACTCCGGTAGGGTTTACGATGGTGTCGATGAAGCGGCTCCAGTAGGGTTGAGGAAGGTGTCGGCGAAGCGGCTCCGGTAGGGTTGAGGAAGGTGTCGGTGAAGAGGATCAGAGGCCGTTGACGGGGGCGTCGGTGGGGCGGCTCTGGGGGGTGTGGACGAAGCGTCTCCGGTGGGGAGTACGAATGAGCCGCTGCAGATGCGCGGCGGTTGACGAGAGTACTAGCGAAGCTGATCCGGCGCCGTGGACAAGGCCGACACTGAATGGGCTGTGGTATAGCGCTGGATGAGCAGTCTACTTGTTTCTAGGGGAGGTGGGAGGGGTAGATGCGGCCGCAGAAGCAGATCCGGTGAGGTGGACGCCGCTGGCAGTGAATGGGCTATGGTATGCCGGTGGATGAGCACTCTAGGGTTTCGAGAGGGGAGGGGAGAAAGGGCGATGAAGTAAGGACGGCGTGATGTAAGATGCTCTGGTGCTGTGGAGTTAGATGTTTTTGCGGGAGGGGGAGAGAAAATGGGGGTGCCGTGTAGTGGGGGGAACCGGAAGTTACCAAAGCAGCCCCGACCTATCATGTAGATGAGGGCGGTATTGTAACTGTTGGTCTCCGTGCACCAAGGACAAAAGGGGGATTTCGCATGCTAAAGACTAAGGTGGCGGAAATTTTAGAAGGAGGCGGGAGATTTTGCCGCCCGCGGGATCGTTCGTATCCGGTTTCAACTAATTTTGGACTGTGCTAGCGAGAAGGTCATGCTAGACTGTGTACACGGGGCACGCGTCAGCAGTTAATAACTAGTGTGAAGTCCACACCAGAAAAAGACAATAACTCGGGATGATGCACTGATAACTTGGACGTTCACACGGGCGCGGCCAATCATACGGGTGTAGTGGCGCGTTCACAAAAAAAAGGGATCAAAAGCTCAGCCTATGTATTTTTCGTGTAAATAGATAATTTAGTGGCATTGGTTATTTACTTTAAACATAATGCATTGACGTGTTAGTGTAGAGGCGCACAAAAAGAAATGGATATTGTAGTCAGCTACTTAAAAGTGTTACCTCATATTATTACATAGCATCCATTTCATAAATTGCGTACCCATTGAATTCATATATGAATATTACATAAATTACTTCAAAATAGAAACTTAAATCATCCAAGACTAATGAATTTGAATGCAAGAGTAACAATGGTGCATGTACATGATAGCTACATTGGTTGTTTGAAGAAACATCACTATAACTTTGGCATTCACAACTGAAAAGGTTTATTTAAATAGAAAAAAATGTGATATGTGAGTGTCCAACCTTTCTAGCGTTGAATCTATATTGTACCTTTGGCCACGATACGAGGTAGATATTGACTTATGTTCAAGCGATGCACGTCCACGATCGCTAGATAGTGATACGTGAATGAATTGTGCAATCTCTCTCACACGCATACATATCTCATTTCCATGTGGGCATCGGAATCACGCACGCGCACTTCGTGTATTTCTCTCCGTCCGTCAGGGTTAAATTCGTCTTTCTACCCCGTCCTACAAGTCTCTCACACAGAAACACACACGCTCTCTATGTCTAACACGCCCACCCCTTTAATTCCACCCACCCACAACCACTAATGTCTCAAAGTATAATAATGTCTCTCACACGTATGCTATCTACCTATCCCTTAATATAGCTAGATATGTGTCACACAAACTCCTTCTCCCTACTAGCAAGATTCCCATGCGTTGCACGGAACATCAAGATGCATTTGTATGAGAAGTTTATCTTGTGGGACAAAAGGCTGAACGACGGAATGCCTTATTTGCAAATGCGGAGAGGAGTGTGGGTATCTTTTTGTAAAATTTCCATAGTTTCCTTCCTATCCGTCGGGTATAAATCGGATGGCCTATATTGCAGGATGGCAGGAACACCATCATCACCAACTCTGTTTTTTATAAGAGTAGAGATATGTGAGTGTCACTGCCCCCCCACACCCACACTTCCCAACACCGAAGGAGTAGGGTGACACCTCGATCTTGATACTAATCTATCGACTGGCTTCTCTCTCAAACATACACACACACACACTACCCGGCACCGAAGGAGTAGGGTGGCACATCGATCTTGATAATAATCTATCTACTCCTCTTTCAAACACACACACACACACACAC
>NC_057807.1:622653709-622669683 GCF_018294505.1 Triticum aestivum | reverse complement strand
CTCCCAACAATGACAACAGAAGGGTGACAACTCGATCTGATCATAATCTTTCAATTGGTTTCTCTCTCAAACATTGTGTCTCGGTGCCTCGCTCGGTAGCCCCCTCAATATGTAGACTTCTCGCGCGCGCACATCTGTAGTGACGATGACGCTGAACCCAGTGTGCCTTGTTTTTACCGGCCTCATGTGATAGTTTTCACCCTGTTTTCTGTTAATTAACAAGGCAACCTTTTCTTTGTTACTACTAGTGAATCTGAAATCATTCGGGCAGACATAACATATATCACTTCAACCCAATTACCGCAGCAACTATTTTGAAAGAAATAAGCTAGCTACCAGTGCGTTGCACGGAACATCAAGATGCATTTGTATGAGTAGTTTATCATGTGAGAGAAAAGGCTGAACGAGGGAAGTCCTTATTTGCGAACGTGGAGAGATGTGTGGGTATATTTTTGCAAACTTGCCGTAGTTTCTTTCCTATCCGTTAGATATAAATCCGACGGCCTGTATTGCAGAATGTCACGCACACCATCATCACCAACTCTGTTTGCTACTCCCTCCGTCCGAAAATACTTGTCATCAAAATGGATAAAAAGAGATGTATCTAAAACTAAAATACGTCTAGATACATTTCCTTTTATCCATTTTGATGACAAGTATTTCCGGACGGAGGGAGTATTTGTCTTTTTTAGAGATTTCAACAAGTGACTATGACCGGACCTTACCAACATACTCAAAAAAGTAGTCCATAATTTTGATGTTACCCTCTTTTCTTGGCGGTGCAGTGCCATCTGGATACCTCATAAATAAATCAAGGACAAATCTGACCCCTTCCTGAAAAGACATACGGAGCAAAATGAGTGAATCTACACTCTAAAATATGTCTACATACACATCCTTATGTGGTAGTCCATTTGAAATCTGAAAAAGACAAATATTTAGGAATGAATGGAGTATATATAAGAGTAGACATGGAGATATATCTCCAGCATGGTCTACAACAAAAATGTGCTGGGCCGGTTAGCGCCGGATGCTCGCAACGCGATGACATGAGTTTGAATTTTGTCTTTTAACTTTAGATTTTTATATTATATATTACTCTACTTATTTAATATATACTTCTTTCACTACTGTACTGACAGTGAAACCCACAGAGTACTTAGAATACAAGATTAAGGGTGGACTTGTTTATTTTTAACTTTCTGTACGAAGCTGTAGCCACCCTGCAAGTCACGTGTACACTGTACATGCAATTAACTTTTTATAGAGGGACAATCATATAGGCAATTAACTCAAATGGATTGGATGCCACTCTATTATTTCCAACATAAAGAGCATCTCCAATGGCAGCCGGCAAATTTCCTCCCGCTTCCTTCTGCGGAGGACGACATCAAACGCCAGCGGCATATATTTTTACAACTCTAACCAACCATATGAATTTTGTGCAAACACAGACTGATTTCATATCACTAGTAGAAAAAGGGTCAAACGTGAAGCACATTAGTGCCGGTTTGTATTAGAGCCGGCACAAATGTATACATTAGTGCCGGTTCCAACGGCTAGCCGGGCCGCTCCCATTAGAATCGGTTCGTGGCTAACCTTTAGCACCGGTTCGTGCCACGAACCAGTACTAATGAGGGTGGTGGCAGGATGTTGCCAGTCTGGGCCCCCTCCAGCACCTTTAGTACCGGTTCGTGCCACGAACCAGTACTATAGGTCCTCCTGCATATAAACCCTTCGTCCAGCTCGCTCTATTCTTCCCCCTTTCCCCTCTCCTCTCCTCTCTGTTCTTCCTCTTCTCCCCTTGAGATCATCACACATTTTGCCCAAAATTTGTCAAGATTTGAAGGCCCCCATCCATTCAAGTGATCACAAAGGTTAGCAACTTTGTCCTTTCATCTCTCATTGCTAGATTAGCTCTTGCAATGCTTTATATAGTTATTAATTTGTGAGTTTAGTAATTTGGGAGGAAATATATATATATGTGCTAGTATTTGATTTATATGCAATTTGAGGTCAAAATAACACTTAGTTTGCATATGTAGGAGTGGTTTACTTAGTGCCTTCTAAATCTCCGTCGTAACCACCGTCGATCGCCCGCATCGTCCCGTCGCCGGCACCACCTTGTGGTGAGCCTCTTGTTCATAAAATTTTATATAAAAAATTGATGTTTGTGTGATTTGGATATATAGTTACTCGTATAATAATTATCTTACCCGTACGTTCTTTGTTATACATAGTGCCATGGTTTTGATATCCGTCCCCGTCGGCCCTCGCCCTTGTTATGATTCGGATGTGGTATATTCTCTTTTAAAACTATTTGTTGCATTTCATGTTTATGACAAATTATGCCCATCAAGTTGACATAGATATTTTTATCTAGGAGGTATGTGAACCGGAAATTCCAACCGACCCTATTGTCGAGAGGTTAAATTTAGTTGAAAGAGAAAACGAGTACTTGAAAGAAAAATTGAAAAGAATTGAGGGGGAGAAGTGAAGGAAATATGCCCTAGAGGCAAAAATAAAGTTATTATTTATTTCCTCATATCATGATAAATGTTTATTATTCATGCTAGAATTGTATTAACCGGAAACATGATACATGTGTGAATACATAGACAAACATATAGTCACTAGTATGCCTCTACTTGACTAGCTCATTAATCAAAGATGGTTATGTTTCCTAACCATTGACATGTGTTGTCATTTGATTAATGGGATCACATCATTAGGAGAATGAGGTGATTGACATGACCCATCCCGTTAGCTTAGCACTTGATCGTTTAGTATTCTGCTATTGCTTCCTTCATGACTTATACATGTTCCTGTAACTATGAGAATTGTGTAACTCCCGTTTACCGGAGGAACACTTTGGGTACTACCAAACGTCACAACGTAACTGGGTGATTATAAAGGAGTACTACAGGTGTCTCTGAAGGTACATGTTGAGTTAGCATAATTCGAGATTAGGTTTTGTCACTCCGATTGTCGGAGAGGTATCTCTGGGCCCTCTCGGCAATGCTCATCACCTAAGCCTTGCAAGCATGTAACTAATGAGTTAGTTATAAGATGAAGTATTACAGAACGAGTAAAGAGACTTGTCGATAACGAGATTGAACTAGGTATTGGATACCGACGATCGAATCTCGGACAAGTAACATACCGATGACAAAGGGAACAACGTATGTTGTTATGCGGTTTAACCGATAAAGATATTCGTAGAATATGTAGGAACCAATATGGGCATCCAGGTCCCGCTATTGGTTATTGACCAGAGATGTGTCTCAGTCATGTCTACATCGTTCTCGAACCGTAGGGTCCGCACGCTTAAGGTTTCGATGACAGTTATATTATGAGTTTATGTATTTTGATGTACCGAAGGTTGTTCAGAGTCCCGGATATGATTACGGACATGACGAGGAGTCTCGAAATGGTCGAGACATAAAGATTGATATATTGGACGGATATATTTGGACACCGGAAAGGTTCCGGAGAAGTTTGGAGCCCCGGAAGGTTACCGGAATCCCCCGGGAGGTATATGGGCCTTATTGGGCCCATGTAGGAGGAAGAGAGAAGGAGCAAGGGAAGGGGGCGCGCCCCCCCAAGCCCAATCCGAATTGGGGAGGGGGGCCGACCCACCTTTCCTTTCTCCTTCCCCCTCTTCCTATTACTACTACTAGTACTACTTCCTAATACTAGTACTCTTTCCTTCCCCCTCCAAATAAGATAAGGAAAAGAGAGGGAAACCTACTTGGAGTAGGTTTCCCCCTCCTCATGGCGCGCCCCCCCTAGGGCCGGCCACCTTCTCCCTCCCTCCTTTATATACGGGGGTAGGGGGGCACCCTAGGAGACACAAGTTGATCATTGATCGTTCCTTAGCCGTGTGCGGTGCCCCCCTCCATGATATTACACCTCGGTCATATTGTAGCGGTGCTTAGGCGAAGCCCTGCAACAGGATAACATCAAGATCGTCACCACGCCGTCGTGCTGACGGAACTCCCCCTCGGCGCCTCTGCTGGATCGGAGATCGAGGGTGCGTCATCGAGCTGTACGCGTGTCAAGAACTCGGAGGTGCTGGAGTAACGGTACTTGGATCGGTTGAACCGGAGGACGTACGACTACTTCCTCTATGTTGCGTCAACGCTTCCGCTTCGGTCTACGAGGGTACGTAGACAACACTCTCCCTTCGTTGCTATATCATCACCATGATCTTGCGTGTGCGTAGGAATTTTTTTTAAATTACTACGTTCCCCAACAGTGGCATCCGAGCCTAGGTTTTATGTGTTGATGTTATATGCACGAGTAGAACACAAGTAAGTTGTGGACGATATAAGTCATACTGCCTACCAGCATGTCATACTTTGGTTCAGCGGTATTGTGAGATGAAGCGGCTCGGACCGACATTACGTGTACGCTTACGCGAGACGGGTTTCACCGTTACGAGCACTCGTGCTTAAAGGTGGCTGGCGGGTGTCTGTCTCTCTCACTTTAGTTGAACCGAGTGTGGCTACGCCCGGTCCTTGTGAAGGTTAAAACGGAGTCTATTTGACAAACTATCGTTGTGGTTTTGATGCGTAGGTGAGATTGGTTCTTGCTTAAGCCCGTAGCAGCCACGTAAAATTTGCAACAACAAAGTAGAGGACGTCTAACTTGTTTTTGCAGGGCATGTTGTGATGTGATATGGCCAAGACATGATGCTATATTTTATTGTATGAGATGATCATGTTTTGTAACCGAAGTTATCGGCAACTGGCAGGAGCCATATGGTTGTCGCTTTATTGTATGAAATGCAAACGCCCTGTAATTGCTTTACTTTATCACTAAGCGGTAGCGATAGTCATAGAAGCAATAGATGGCGTAACGACAATGATGCTACGATGGAGATCAAGGTGTCGCGCCGGTGAAGATGGTGATCACGACGGTGCTTCGAAGATGGAGATCACAAGCACAAGATGATGATGGCCATATCATATCACTTATATTGATTGCATGTGATGTTTATCCTTTATGCATCTTATCTTGCTTTGATTGACGGTAGCATTTTAAGATGATCTCTCACTAATTATCAAGAAGTGTTCTCCCTGAGTATGCACCGTTGCGAAAGTTCTTCGTGCTGAGACACCACGTGATGATCGGGTGTGATAGGCTCTACGTTCAAATACAACGGGTGCAAAACAGTTGCACACGCGGAATACTCAGGTTATACTTGATGAGCCTAGCATATACAGATATGGCCTCGGAACACGGAGACCGAAAGGTCGAGCGTGAATCATATAGTAGATATGATCAACATAGAGATGTTCACCATTGAAACTACTCCATCTCACGTGATGATCGGACATGGTTTAGTTGATTTGGATCACGTAATCACTTAGATGACTAGAGAGATGTCTGTCTAAGTGGGAGTTCTTTAGTAATATGATTAATTGAACTTAAATTTATCATGAACTTAGTACCTGATAGTATTTTGCTTGTCTATGTTTGTTTGTAGATAGATGGCTCGTGCTATTGTTCCGTTGAATTTTAATGCGTTCCTTAAGAAAGCAAAGTTGAAAGATGATGGTAGCAATTACACGGACTGGGTCCGTAACCTGAGGATTATCCTCATTGCTGCACAGAAGAGTTACGTCCTAGAAGCACCGCTGGGTGCCAGGCCTGCTGCTGATGCAACTGACGACGTTAAGAACGTCTGGCAGAGCAAAGCTGATGACTACTCTATAGTTCAGTGTGCCATGCTTTACGGCTTAGAACCGGGTCTTCAATGATGTTTTGAACGTCATGGGGCATATGAGATGTTCCAGGAGTTGAAGTTAATATTTCAAGCAAATGCCCGGATTAAGAGATATGAAGTCTCCAATAAGTTCTACAGCTGCAAGATGGAGGAGAACAGTTCTGTCAGTGAGCATATACTCAAAATGTCTGGGTATAATAATCACTTGATTCAACTGGGAGTTAATCTTCCGGATGATAGCGTCATTGACAGAATTCTCCAATCACTGCCACCAAGCTACAAGAGCTTTGTGATGAACTATAATATGCAAGGGATGAACAAGACTATTCCCGAGCTCTTCGCGATGCTGAAAGCCGCGGAGGTAGAAATCAAAAAGGAGCATCAAGTGTTGATGGTCAACAAGACCACTGGTTTCAAGAAAAGGGGCAAAGGGAAGAAGAAGGGGAACTTCAAAAAGAACGGCAAACAAGTTGCTGCTCAAGTGAAGAAACCCAAGTCTGGACCTAAGCCTGAAACTGAGTGCTTCTACTGCAAGCAGACTGGACACTGGAAGCGGAACTGCCCCAAGTATTTGGCGGATAAGAAGGATGGCAAAGTGAACAAAGGTATATGTGATATACATGTTATTGATGTGTACCTTACTAATGCTCACAGTAGCACCTGGGTATTTGATACTGGTTCTGTTGCTAACATTTGCAACTCGAAACAGGGACTACGGATTAAGCGAAGATTAGCTAAGGACGAGGTGACGATGCATGTGGGAAATGGTTCCAAAGTTGATGTGATCGCGGTCGGCACGCTACCTCTACCTCTACCATCGGGATTAGTTTTAGACCTGAATAATTGTTATTTGGTGCCTGCGTTGAGCATGAACATTATATCTGGATCTTGTTTGATGCGAGATGGTTATTCATTTAAATCAGAGAATAATGGTTGTTCTATTTATATGAGTAATATCTTTTATGGTCATGCACCCTTGAAGAGTGGTCTATTTTTATTAAATCTCGATAGTAGTGATACACATATTCATAATGTTGAAGCCAAAAGATGCAGAGTTGATAATGATAGTGCAACATATTTGTGGCACTGCCGTTTAGGTCATATCGGTGTAAAACGCATGAAGAAACTCCATACTGATGGACTTCTGGAATCACTTGATTATGAATCACTTGGTACTTGCGAACCGTGCCTCATGGGCAAGATGACCAAAACACCGTTCTCCGGATCTATGGAGAGAGCAACAGATTTGTTGGAAATCATACATACAAATGTATGTGGTCCGATGAATGTTGAGGCTCGTGGCGGATATCGTTATTTCCTCACCTTCACAGATGATTTGAGCAGATATGGGTATATCTACTTGATGAAGCACAAGTCTGAAACATTTGAAAAGTTCAAAGAATTTCAGAGTGAAGTAGAAAATCATCGAAACAAGAAAATAAAGTTTCTATGATCTGATCGTGGAGGAGAATATTTGAGTTACGAGTTTGGCTTACATTTGAAACAATGTGGAATAGTTTCGCAACTCACGCCACCTGGAACACCACAGCGAAATGGTGTGTCCGAACGTCGTAATCGTACTTTACTTGATATGGTGCGATCTATGATGTCTCTTACCGATTTACTGCTATCGTTTTGGGGTTATGCTTTAGAGACGGCCGCATTCACGTTAAATAGGGCACCATCAAAATCCGTTGAGACGACGCCTTATGAACTGTGGTTTGGCAAGAAACCAAAGTTGTCGTTTCTCAAAGTTTGGGGCTGCGATGCTTATGTGAAGAAACTTCAACCAGATAAGCTCGAACCCAAATCGGAGAAATGTGTCTTCATAGGATACCCAAAGGAGACAATTGGGTACACCTTCTATCACTAATCTGAAGGCAAGATTTTCGTTGCTAAAATCGGATCCTTTCTAGAGAAGGAGTTTCTCTCGAAAGAAGTGAGTGGGAGGAAAGTAGAACTTGATGAGATAACTGTATCTACTCCCTTATTGGAAAGTAGTTCATCACAAGAACCGGTTCCTGTGACAACTACACCAATTAGTGAGGAAGCTAATGATATTGATCATGAAACTTCAGATCAAGTTTCTACTGAACCTCGTAGGTCTACCAGAGTAAGATCCGCACCAGAGTGGTACGGAAATCCTATTCTGGAAGTCATGTTACTAGACCATGATGAACCTACGAACTATGAGGAAGCGATGATGAGCCCAGATTCCGCAAAATGGCTAGAGGCCATGAAATCTGAGATAGGATCCATGTATGAAAACAAAGTATGGACTTTGGTTGACTTGCCCGATGATCGGCAAGCCATTGAGAATAAATGGATCTTTAAGAAGAAGACTGACGCTGATGGTAATGTTACTATCTACAAAGCTTGACTTGTTGCAAAAGGTTTTCGACAAGTTCAAGGGGTTGACTACGATGAGACTTTCTCACCCGTAGCGATGCTTAAGTCTGTCCGAATCATGTTGGCTATTGCTGCATTTCATGATTATGAAATTTGGCAAATGGATGTCAAGACTGCATTCTTGAATGGATTTCTAGAAGAAGAGTTGTATATGATGCAACCTGAAGGTTTTGTTGATCCAAAAGGTGCTGACAAAGTGTGCAAGCTCCAACGTTCCATTTATGGACTGGTGCAAGCATCTCGGAGTTGGAATAAACGTTTTGATAGTGTGATCAAAGCATATGGCTTTATAGAGACTTTTGGAGAAGCCTGTATTTACAAGAAAGTGAGTGGGAGCTCTGTAGCATTTCTAGTTTTATATGTTGATGACATATTATTAATTGGAAATGATATAGAATTTCTGGATAGCATAAAGGGATACTTGAATAAAAGTTTTTCTATGAAAGACCTCGGTGAAGCTGCTTACATATTGGGCATCAAGATCTATAGAGATAGATCAAGACGCTTAATAGGACTTTCACAAAGTACATACCTTGACAAAATTTTGAAAAAGTTCAAAATGGATCAGGCAAAGAAAGGATTCTTGCCTGTGCTACAAGGTGTGAAGTTGAGTCAAACTCAATGCCCGACCACAACAGAAGATAGAGAGAAAATGAAAGATGTTCCCTATGCTTCAGCCATAGGCTCTATCATGTATGCAATGCTGTGTACCAGACCTGACGTATGCTTAGCAATAAGCTTGGCAGGTAGGTACCAAAGTAATCCAGGAGTGGATCACTGGACAGCGGTCAAGAACATCCTGAAATACCTGAAAAGGACTAAGGATATGTTTCTCGTATATGGAGGTGACAAAGAGCTAGTCGTAAATGGTTACGTCGATGCAAGCTTTGACACTGATCCGGATGATTCTAAATCGCAGACCGGATACGTGTTTTTATTAAACGGTGGAGCTGTAAGTTGGTGCAGTTCTAAACAAAGCGTCGTGGAAGGATCTACATGTGAAGCGGAGTACATAGCTGCTTCTGAAGCAGCAAATGAAGGAGTCTGGATGAAGGAGTTCATTTCCGATCTAGGTGTCATACCTAGTGCATCGGGACCAATGAAGATCTTCTGTGACAATACTGGTGCAATTGCCTTGGCAAAGGAATCCAGATTTCACAAGAGGACCAAGCACATCGAGAGACGCTTCAATTCCATTCGGGACCAAGTCCAAGTGGGAGACATAGAGATTTGCAAGATACATACGGATCTGAATGTTGCAGACCCGTTGACTAAGCCTCTCTCACGAGCAAAACATGATCAGCACCAAGACTCCATGGGTGTTAGTATCATTACTATGTAATCTAGATTATTGACTCTAGTGCAAGTGGGAGACTGAAGGAAATATGCCCTAGAGGCAATAATAAAGTTATTATTTAGTTCCTCATATCATGATAAATGTTTATTATTCATGCTAGAATTGTATTAAACGGAAACATGATACATGTGTGAATACATAGACAAACATATAGTCACTAGTATGCCTCTACTTGACTAGCTCATTAATCAAAGATGGTTATGTTTCCTAGCCATTGACATGTGTTGTCATTTGATTAATGGGATCACATCATTAGGAGAATGAGGTGATTGACATGACCCATCCCGTTAGCTTAGCACTTGATCGTTTAGTATTCTGCTATTGCTTCCTTCATGACTTATACATGTTCCTGTAACTATGAGAATTGTGTAACTCCCGTTTACTGGAGGAACACTTTGGGTACTACCAAACGTCACAACGTAACTGGGTGATTATAAAGGAGTACTACAGGTGTCTCCGAAGGTACATGTTGAGTTAGCATAATTCGAGATTAGGTTTTGTCACTCCGATTGTCGGAGAGGTATCTCTGGGCCCTCTCGGCAATGCTCATCACCTAAGCCTTGCAAGCATGTAACTAATGAGTTAGTTATAAGATGAAGTATTACAGAACGAGTAAAGAGACTTGTCGATAACGAGATTGAACTAGGTATTGGATACCGACGATCAAATCTCGGACAAGTAACATACCGATGACAAAGGGAACAACGTATGTTGTTATGCGGTTTGACCGATAAAGATCTTCGTAGAATATGTAGGAACCAATATGGGCATCCAGGTCCCGCTATTGGTTATTGACCAGAGATGTGTCTCAGTCATGTCTACATCGTTCTCGAACCGTAGGGTCCGCACGCTTAAGGTTTCGATGACAGTTATATTATGAGTTTATGTATTTTGATGTACCGAAGGTTGTTCGGAGACCCGGATATGATTACAGACATGACGAGGAGTCTCGAAATGGTCGAGACATAAAGATTGATATATTGGACGGATATATTTGGACACCGGAAAGGTTCCGGAGAAGTTTGGAGCCCCGGAAGGTTACCGGAACCCCCCGGGAGGTATATGGGCCTTATTGGGCCCATGTAGGAGGAAGAGAGAAGGAGCAAGGGAAGGGGGCGCCCCCCCCCAAGCCCAATCCGAATTGGGGAGGGGGGCCGGCCCCCCCTTTCCTTTCTCCTTCCCCCTCTTCCTATTACTACTACTAGTACTACTTCCTAATACTAGTACTCTTTCCTTCCCCCTCCAAATAAGATAAGGAAAAGAGAGGGAAACCTACTTGGAGTAGGTTTCCCCCTCCTCATGGCGCGCCCCCCCTAGGGTCGGCCACCTCCTCCCTCCCTCCTTTATATACGGGGGTAGGGGGGCACCCTAGGAGACACAAGTTGATCATTGATCGTTCCTTAGCCGTGTGCGGTGCCCCCCTCCATGATATTACACCTCGGTCATATTGTAGCGGTGCTTAGGCGAAGCCCTGCAACAGGAGAACATCAAGATCGTCACCACGCCGTCATGCTGACGGAACTCCCCCTCGGCGCCTCTGCTGGATCGGAGATCGAGGGTGCATCATCGAGCTGTACGCGTGTCAAGAACTCGGAGGTGCCGGAGTAACGGTACTTGGATCGGTTGAACCGGAGGACGTACGACTACTTCCTCTACGTTGCGTCAACGCTTCCGCTTCGGTCTACGAGGGTACGTAGACAACACTCTCCCTTCGTTGCTATATCATCACCATGATCTTGCGTGTGCGTAGGAATTTTTTTGAAATTACTACGTTCCCCAACAAGAAGATGGAATTGGAGTTGCATGTTGCCGATGTCGTCGATGATCACAAGATCAAGAAGGAGAAAATGCGCTTGAAGATTAGAAAGATTAGAAAATATGCCATCGATAGTGAGGCTTGGTATCATTATGCTGTTGGATCAATTGTTACCTTAGTTGCGATCTTGATCACATTTGTTGTTGCATTTAAATGCTTTAGCTAGAGAGTTATTTGTTTGTTGCATTTAAGTGTTGTATGAACTTTATGTATGAACTTGTATTAATTTGGTCTATTCGGTGTTGTGTAATGAAGATGAGCCGGCAATGGATGTACGATGACCGATGCTCTCCCCAGTTCGTTGAGGGCGTGCATACTTTTCTGCTTGCGGCTGAGGCAAACAAGCGGGCGGATGGTTTTATGCCTTGTCCATGTGCTGGCTATAAGAATGGTCGCAATTACTCTACGTCAAGAACCATTCACGTCCACCTGTTTGAGTCCGGTTTCATGCCCCACTATAATGTTTGGACCAAGCACGGAGAAAGAGGGGTTATGATGGAAGACAATGAAGAAGAAGAGGACGACGACAACTATCCTGGCCAAGGGTTCCCTGAATACGATGATACAACAATGGGGGAAGAAGCTGAGCCGGTAATGCGGGAAGAAGCTGAGCCGGCAATGCGGGAAGAAGCTGAAGAAGAGGCATCAGATGAGCCCGTTGATGATCTAGGTCGGGCCATTGCCGATGCAAAGAGAAACTGCGCAAGTGATTTGGAGAAGAAGAAGTTGCAGTGCATGTTAGAGGATCACAAAAAATTGTTGTACCCAAATTGCGTAGGTGACAAGAAAAAGCTGGGCACCACACTGGAATTGCTGCAATGGAAGGCAGAGAATGGTGTATCTGACAAGGGATTTGGAAAGTTGCTGGTAATGATAAAGGATATGCTTCCAAAGGACAACGAATTGCCCGAGAGTACGTACGAAGCAAAGAAGGCTGTCTGCCCTCTAGGGTTAGAGGTGAAGAAGATACATGCATGCCCTAATGATTGCATCCTCTACCGCGGTGAGTACGAGGATTTGAACGCTTGCCCGGTATGTGGTGCATTGCGCTATAAGATCAGCCACAATGAGCATGGTGATGTCGAGGGCGAGCGCCCCAGGAAGAAGATTCCTGCCAAGGTGATGTGGTATTCTCCTATAATACCACGGTTGAAACGTTTGTTCCAAAACAAAGAGCATGCCAAGGCAATGCGATGGCACGGAGAAGACCATAAGAAAGACGGAAAGTTGAGAGTACCCGCTGACGGGTCGCAGTGGAGAAAAATCGAAAGAAAGTACGGGAAGGAGTTTGCAGATGACGCAAGGAGCGTATGGTTTGGTCTAAGCGCAGATGGCATTAATCCTTTTGGGGAGCAGAGCAGCAACCATAGCACTTGGCCTGTGACTCTATGTTTGTATAACCTTCCTCCTTGGTTGTGCATGAAGCGGAAGTTCATTATGATGCCAGTGCTCATCCAAGGCCCTAAACAACCCGGCAACGACATTGATGTGTACCTAAGGCCATTAGTTGAAGAACTCTTACAACTGTGGAATGGAACATGTGTACGTGCATGGGATGAGCACAAACAGGAAGAATTTGACCTAAAGGCATTGCTTTTCATGACCATCAATGATTGGCCTGCTCTCAGTAACCTTTCAGGACAGACAAACAAGGGATACCACGGATGCACGCACTATTTGGATGATACCGACAATATATATTTTAATAGTTGTAAGAAGAATGTGTACCTGGGACATCGTCGATTTCTTCCGAGCAGGCATCCCGTAAGAAAGAAAGGCAAGCATTTCAAAGGTGAGGCAGATCACCGGACGAAGCCTCGCCACCGTACTGGTGCTGATGTACATGATATGGTCAAGGATTTGAAGGTGATATTTGGAAAGGGTCCTGGCGGACAACCTGTTCCAAAGGACGCTGACGGACGCGCACCCATGTGGAAGAAGAAATCTATATTTTGGGACCTGCCATATTGGAAAGACCTAGAGCTCCGCTCCGCAATCAATGTGATGCACGTGACGAAGAATCTTTGCGTGACCCTGCTTGGCTTCTTGGGCGTGTATGGGAAGACAAAAGATACACCTGAGGCACGGGAGGACCAGCAACGTATGCACGGAGAAGACGGCGTACATCAGGGTCATGCAAGCTACGCTCTTACCAAAGAAGAGAAGGAAATCTTCTGTGAATGCCTGCTCAGTATTAAGGTACCATCTGGCTTCTCGTCGAATATAAAGGTAATAATAAACATGCCAGAGAAAAAGTTCCAGAACCTAAAGTCTCATGACTGCCACGTGATTATGACGCAACTGCTTCCGGTTGCATTGAGGGGGCTGATACCGGAAAACGTTCGATTAGCCATTGTGAAGCTATGTGCATTTCTCAATGCAATCTCTCATAAGGTAATCGATCCAGAAATCATACCAAGGTTACAGAATGATTTGGTGCAATGTCTTGTCAGTTTCGAGTTGGTGTTCCCACCATCCTTCTTCAACATCATGACACACGTCCTAGTTCACCTGTGCCAAGAGATTAACGTTTTGGGTCCTGTATTTCTACACAATATGTTCCCCTTTGAGAGGTTCATGGGAGTCTTAAAGAAATATGTTCATAACCGTGCTAGGCCAGAAGGAAGCATCTCCAAGGGCCATCAAAATGAGGAGGTCATTGAGTTTTGTATTGACTTTATTCCTGACCTTAAGCCGATTGGTGTTCCTGAATCACGGCATAAGGGCAGACTGGATGGAAAAGGCACGCTAGGAGGGGAACAAATAATATGTATGGACGGACATTCTCTCACTGAAGCACACTACATAGTTCTACAGAATTCCGCCTTGGTGGCTCCATATATGGATGAACACAAGAATTTGCTACGCTCCAAACACCCGGAGCGGTCTGATGACTGGATTACAGGTGAACAAACCAGGAGTTTTGCCAGCTGGTTGCAGACACGTACCATGCATGACACCTCTATTGAAGATGACCTGTACTTGCTGTCCCAGTTACCATCTTCGAATATAATGACTTTCAAAGGGTACGAGATAAATGGTAATACATTTTACACGATCGCCCAAGATAAGAAGAGCACCAACCAAAACAGTGGTGCCCGCTTTGATGCAGAAACCAAGACGGGAAAGGAAACATATTATGGTTATATACAGGACATATGGGAACTTGACTATCGACGTGGTTTAAAGGTCCCTTTGTTTCGGTGCAAATGGGTCAATATGACACGAGGCGGGGTAAGGGAAGACCCGCAGTACGGAATGACAACAGTGGATCTCAACAATCTTGCGTATGCAGACGAACCATTCGTCCTAGCCAATGATGTGGCACAGGTTTTCTATGTGAAGGACATGTCTACCAAGCCAAGAAAAAGAAAAGATAAGGAAGCGAATGCATCATACGATGAGCCAAAGTGGCACATAGTTCTTTCTGGGAAGAGAAACATCGTGGGAGTGGATGACAAGACAGACAAGTCAGAAGATTATGAAAAGTTTGATGAAATTGCTCCATTCACAGTGAATATTGACCCGAGCATCCCGTTAAATGATGAAGATTTTCCATGGTTACGGCGCAAAGGGACACACGCGAAGAAAAAGTTTCACACCCAAAGATCTGGGATGTGATCGGCTTCACTAGCTATCATCACTTTCTTCTGTGTTTCGCACCGAGAGGGGAATCTCTGTAATAGTTAGGGTAGTTATGTGTTTTGGCATTTGAAACGCGAAGAAATTTTATGTGCAAACAAATTCTTTCATGCCTTTACTGATTTTTAAAGTTAAGTTATTCACAAACTAGTGATTCACACTAATTTCAAATAATTCAAAATTTAAACTATTCAAATTTGAAAACTATAGGCACTAATAGAAAGTTTGTAATTTTTTGTACCTAAAACAAAAATGTTCACAAAGAAACTCTAAATACACAAAAAAAACAACACAAAAATAAATAAAGCAAAAAAATAATAAAAAAAGCCCTAACAAAAAGTTTGTAATTTTTTGTACCTAAAACAAAAATGTTCACAAAGAAACTCTAAATACATAAAAAAAACAACACAAAAATAAATAAAGAAAAAAATAAAATAAAAATAAGCCCGCCTACTAGGCCAGAGCGGCCTGCATACGACTAGAAACCCAACCTGTCGTTGGGCCAGGATGCAGGCCCGCAAAGGCCAAGTGGGCCCACAGGGCTGCAAAGAACATGTAGGACCAGTAAGCCTGCTTTGTAGAGGAGCTCGAGAGAGCGACCGCACGGGGGTTTATAAACCAGTGCGGTCGCCCCTCGGCTAGCGAGGTGGGACTAAACTTGCCGCACCGCACCTGCGCCAGCGCACCCCCTTTAGTACCGAGTCGTGGCACAAACCGGTACTAAAGGGGGGGCCTTTAGTATCGATTTGTGCCACCACCCGGTACTAAAGGGGGTCGCTTCCCGCCGCTTGGCCTGGCCAAAACAGGCCTTTAGTACCGGTTGGTGGTTCCAACTGGTACTAAAGGTGCCTTCTATATATACAACGGCTACGAAAATTTCAGTTTTCCTCTCTGTTCGTTCCTCTGTTTCCGTCTCCGTCGCCGTCGCCGCCGCCCTCGATCGTCTCCGTCACCGCTCGTCTCCGTCGCCGCCCCCGTCCCCGTCGCCGCCCCCGTCCCCGTCGCCGCCCTCGTCTTCG
>NC_057807.1:622647163-622653312 GCF_018294505.1 Triticum aestivum | reverse complement strand
TTTAGATAATTAGTCTTTAATTAGTTTAGATTATTTAGATTATTATTTTGTATGTTTAATTAGTTTAGATAATTAGTGTTTAATTAGTACACACACACGTATTTTGTATGTTTAATTAGTTTAGATTATTTAGATTATTATTTTTTCACTATTATATATGTATGAATGCATGTTAGATGGATATAATTAGTGTTTAATCAGTTAGAAATTAGTGTTATATAGAAATGTTAGAAATTAGTGTTATATAGAAATGTTAGAAATGTTAGAAATTTTAGTGTTATTTAGATTATTTAGATTAGCATAATTAGTGTTATATAGAAATGTTAGAAATTTTAGTTATCAAAATCCAATCATTAAAAAAATGTTACTTTTTGCGGGCATATAGCTAGTATTTGTTCTCGACGATGCCCGGCCCGCATCCTCGCCGTCGACCCGTCCGCGATGACGTCCAGCCGACCCATGTCCGGGACTGGGCTCCGCCGGGCTGGCACTGGGAGGTGCTGCCTGGAGGGGCGCGCCGCTTGATGAGGAACCCGGCCCCGGGTCCCGTCGTCGACCCTGATCTCGTTTGGTGGCGTTCGCGTGGGCCAGTTTCGGTGCGGAGGGACCCGGCCCCGCCGGATATGGTACGTCGCCGTGTCAGGGAGGAGGACGAGCACGTCCATCGCTACATGGTTGTGTTAGAGGGCGGCAGGTTCTCCAATACCTGGCAGTATCTTCGGGGATCTCACTTCAGCTATGATCCTGTGAGGGTTCCTTCTCTTTGCGTGTCCACCGCCTGTCGTGGTTCTAAGCCTGACAGTAGAGTGGGGGGTAGGTATGGAGAGGCAAGGTCCTAGCTATGGAGAGGTTGTAAGCACGAAGGATGTACGAGTTCAGGCCCTTCTCGGAAGAAGTAACAGCCCTACGTCTCGGAGCCCGGAGGCGGTCGAGTGGATTATGAATGTATGGATTACAAGGTGCCCAACCCCTCTGCCTGTGGAGGGGGGTGGCTTATATAGAGTGCGCCAGGACCCCAGCCAGCCCACGTAGGAGAGGGTTTAAGGTGAGTTAAGTCTGGGGCGTTACTGGTAACGCCCCACATAAAGTGCCTTTACTATCATAAAGTCTACTTAATTACAGGCCGTTGCGGTGCAGAGTGCCTCTTGACCTCCTGGTGGTCGAGTGAGTCTTCGTGGTCGAGTCCTTCAGGTCAGTCGAGTGAATCCTCGTTGGTCGACTGGAAGGCGACCTCTTCTAGGGATGTCCTAGGGTAAGTTACTTGGAACAGGTCCATGACCCTACCCTAGGTACATAACCCCATCATTAGCCCCCGAATGGATTGAGGCTTCGAGTGAAGAAGGAGTTGATGTCGTTTCCGATTAACCTTTGCGCTCTAGTTGTGCGCTGTTCTGGATCAAAGAATCTCTTCGTTGACAGGGAGCAATTTGTCTTCGGTCGACTCGATCCATTCTATTTTTGCGTCGAGTGATCTTTCGAGCTTCGACGATCTCCGAGCGACGGATCGCCGGAAACACCGCGTCTGACAGACTGATTTGTTGCTCGCGGATTCCGCGGGATGCGAAATTTGGGGGCGCGCGCGAAGCGGGGCAGACCGCGACGTTCGGATGGGACGGGGCATAGACGCCTCGATCTCCGCGCCGCCTTTTTCGCCACGTATCCAGTCCCCATAACTGTTCCCAGATATGATTAGATCGACCGGGCCCACATGTCAGCCACTCGGAAGAGACCTTATAAATGCGCCCGGCGAGGATTTCTGTGCTGCGCCTCAGCATTCTCCCTCTCTCCCTCTGCCTCCTTCCTCCCTGCTCAGCGTGCTCGCTCTCGCCCCCGCACCGCTTCCCTTCGTGCATCTCACCGGCAACCATGGCCAAGGAGAAGACGGCGGCGCTGGAGCGTGCCAAGAAGGCGTCGGCATCGGAGAAGGCGAAGGGGAGATCCACCAGCCGCAGAGGGTCCTCATCCAGATCCCGCCTGCCGAAAGGCTGGGTCCAAGGATACTGGATCCAGTCGACAATCACGGAGAAGGACCTCCTCGACATGGCCAACGAGGGCTTGATCCCTCACGGAGCTGCGAGGTTGCCGGGGAAGGAGTGGCAGCCACAGCCAGAAGAGGGTGAGTGTGTGCTTCTGGCCACTCATGTTGATCGCGGGTTTTCCTTGCCCCCAAGCATTTTCTTCCGTGGCTTCTTGAATTTCTTTGGAGCGCAGCTCCACCACTTTACCCCAAACTCCATTGCCTATCTTGCTGCATTCGTGTCCATGTGTGAGGGTTTCTTGGGCTGTCGACCGCACTGGGGTTTGTTCAAACGTATCTTCACGTGTCGCTCTCAGACCGTGAAGAAGGCGAGCCCAGGTGATGAGAAGACCCGAGTCGTCCAAATGTGTGGGGGCCTGGGGATTCAGGTGAGGAACAATAGCACCTTCCCTCCCATGAGCTTTCCCGAGTCCGTCAGAGGCTGGCAGTCGACTTGGTTCTACTGCCAGGTCCAGTCGACGCCAGGGCAGTCGAGTGGACTCCCTCCGTTTACCATGGACCGAGTGAACAAGCCCTCCCCTCTGAAGCTGATTCCGGAGGAGAAAGCCGACGTGAAGATGTTGATGGAGCGCGTGGTGCAGTTGGTTCGGGAGGGGCTGACGGGCATGGATCTTCTGGAGGTCTTCCTCAGGCGTCGCATCCAACCCCTTCAATTCCGGAGCCACTGCATGTGGTTGTACTATGGGCCCGAAGACGAGACTAGAGTCCATCCAGAAGAAGTCGACGATGTCACTCTGGAAAGATGGATGGTAGCCGTTACCGGAAACAGGGACAACCCGCGCGGAGCCAGAAGGATCCCTCCACTCGACCACAACAGCAACCCAAACAAGGTACACTTGCGCTGCCCTCCACTGAGTCCTTGTCGTATTCATTTCTGTTAACCCTGCCGACTGGTCGACTGATCCTTGTTTGGGCATCTGCTAGGCCCTCACCGAGCTGTACTCGATGCCCAATGGGGCACAAGCCTCGACTGAAGAAGGCGAGGCGAGCGGGGGCGAGGCGAGCGGGGGCGAGAGCCAGGAAGAGGAGGAGTGGGATTCGGATGCTGCAGGGGATGATGACGACGATGATGATGATGAAGGTGATGAAGATGACATCGAGGATGAGGAAGAAGAGGAGGAGGAGGTCGTTCCACCGCGCTCGGAAAGGCGGTCGAAGCTTGTCCACGACCCTTCGACCGAACGTGGTAAGGGGGTTGCGACCGCCACTCAGTCGACCAAGCGCCCTCGGACCACCTCTCCGGCGCCGACTGAAAAGGCGCCGAAGCAGCCCAGGGCGGCCTCATCGAAGCCGACCAAACTCCTGCCGAAGATGAAGGTGTCCATCCCCACCATATCAGGGTAATTGTGTTGCTCATATTCTCTTATTCTGTGTGAACTTTATCTCTGGTCGACGCTGAGGGTAGTCGACTGATCCTTTGGAATTGCAGTGCTGCTACTTCTGAGACCTCGGCCCGGGCCGATGACCACGAGATGGAGGATGCAGCAACTTCGAATCCAGGTACTGTGTACTTAACACCATTCTTAGTCGACTGACTCGCGATCTCTGATCCTGATCCTTCTCCGCAGCTCCACCCAACACTGTTATCGATCTTCCTGATGATGATGAGGATGAAGAGCCGCTGAAGCACAGGAGGAGTCGGAAAGCGTCCTCCAGTAAGGTGCCCCAGGATGTGCCGGTGCCTGAAATTCTGACTGTGGAGGAAGAGAACACCACTCGACACACGGTGTCCTTCGCGAATCCACTGACGAGTGTTCAGCAGCCTTCCCTCTTCACGACGCACCACGTCCCAGAGGACCAAGCTGGTGCAGCGAAGGAGGCAATACGCCAGGCGGGACTCATGATGGAGCAGCTGAAGACCATCCGGGATGCGAGCCAGGCAGCTTATGACGCCAGCTCTGCCCTCCAAAGCAATGTCCAGGTCAGTCGACTGCTGTTTGTTCTGTTGGATATGCTACCAAAAACTTTTCTTTTCCGGAATTTATATTAGTCACCCACTGGGTGTGTCGAATAAACTCCGTGTTAGCGGGGGCACGCTGAGTGCACCCGCTGGGTGTAGTCCCCAAGGCTAAGGTCGACTGCTGGCAGTCGGCCTTAGGCTTTATGATGTCAATCTTCTGTCAGTCGACTGGTCGACTGGATTTCGCAAACCGGTGGGGGCACGCTGAGTGCACCCACTGGGTGTAGTCCCCGAGACTGTGGTCGACTGCTTGCAGTTGATCACAGTCTTAGAGAATGCGTCTCGCACACTGTTTTTTTTTTTGAGGTCGACTGGTCGACTTTGTCTTCAACAGGATTAGTGGGGGCACGCTGAGTGCACCCACTGGGTGTAGTCCCCGAGACTACGGTCGAATGCTTGTATTCGGCTGTAGTCTTAGAAACGTGTGTTTTTCCCTTTTTCACTCGGAAGTGAGTTACGTTTGACGTTTAGTCGATTGGTTCTTCGCAGAACTCCTGTGATCTTGTGGCTCGCTACTCAGAGCTGGAACAGAAGCATACTCAAGTCGAGCTGAGCTTGAAGCTGGTTCAGGAGAAGCTGGCAAAGGCAAAGGAGGAGACTGAAGGTATGTTTGGTGAGACCCTGACGACCGCTTTTCCCCTTGCTTGTTTCAGCATCTGATCTTGCTGTGACTTGCAGGTAAGGTAAGGGAGGCCCAGCAGAAGAAAGACCTTGAGCTAGCTGAGAAGATCAAGCTTGCTGACGAGAAGTTAGCTTCAGTCACCAAGCTCGAACAAGACAATACCAACCTGAAAACTGCTCTTGGGATTGCCAACAAGGAAGTCAGTCGACTGAGAACTGACAAAGCTGCCTTGACCGACCAAGTCAGCAAATTGACTGAGAAGAAAACTGAACTGGAGGCCTTCCTGAGTGGCCTTGCCAAGAAGCTGTTTCTTATGCTTGAAGGTAAACTTCCATGTTTGGCAAATATTTCCAACTGTGGCTTCTTCCACTCGACTATCCCCTTGACTTAGTGATCGCCCTTGCAGAATTTTGTCAAAACTTTGAAGAAGAAACCAGCCGACTGGAGCCAAACCTTGACCCCGTCAATTCTCCGGTGAACGACGAAGTTGCCATGGATGTTTTCCGACTGGAGTCTCGTGTCGCAGCTGTAGTGGACTATCTCGCAAGGCTGAAGGCCGCCACATCTCGCATCGACTCAACGCTCTGGCCTGAGGAGACACTTCAGAATGACCTTGAGTCGCTGATGGCCCGCTTGAACACGATCCCTGGTCGAGTGCAGGAGTGGAAGAAGTCCTCGGCCCGGTGTGGTGCAGATGTCGCTCTGTGTCTGGCTCGAGTCCACTGCAAAGATGCACGAGAGGAGAAGCTGGCGGCCCTTCGGGTGGCCAATACCAAGAAGCACGACTTCAGGTCCTTTATGGAGACTTTCCTTGCAGCTGCCACTCGGATCGCCGACGGAATTGACCTTGATGAATTTGTTGCACCTTCCAGCCCTCCACAGGAGGGGTAAAAAACTTCTTCTGGCTCGACTCTTTAAATTTGCCTCGGTATGCCGAGTGGAATTGTAACCGACAAACTTTAACAGGCTTGACGCCTGAGCGCTTTCGGTTCTTTTAGATATCGATTCAAACTTGGATTTGGCGCTTGAATATGATTGCCTTCGGCTCAAAATGTCTTTTGCAGGTTCAAAGCAAGGCGCCTTTTCTGCAATCGACCTATTCTTTGGTCCACTTAGGCGAGCACTGGGCTGCAGCTAAGCTTCCGAGTGGAGGGTCGCTCTTCACTCGGTAGGTTTATCGTAACTTAGGCGAGCACGAGGCTGCAGCTAAGCCTCCGAGTGGAAGGCTGGCTTACCACTCGGTAGGATTTTGATAACTTAGGCGAGCACGAGGCTGCAGCTAAGCCTCCGAGTGAGAGGATTGCTCTTCACTCGGTAGGATTTTGATAACTTAGGCGAGCACGAGGTCGCAGCTAAGCCTCCGAGTGGAAGGCTGGTTTACCACTCGGTAGGATTTTGATAACTTAGGCGAGCACGAGGTCGCAGCTAAGCCTCCGAGTGGAAGGCTGGCTTACCACTCGGTAGGGTTTTCACAACTTAGGCGAGTGCTTGGACTGCAGCTAAGCCCCCGAGCGAGAGGATCGCTCCTC
>NC_057807.1:622634001-622645677 GCF_018294505.1 Triticum aestivum | reverse complement strand
GTAGGATTTTGATAAACTTAGGCGAGTCCTTGGACTGCTGCTAAGCCTCCGAGTGGAAGGCTGGCTTACCACTCGGTAGGATTTTGATAACTTAGGCGAGTGCTTGGACTGCAGCTAAGCCCCCGAGTGGAAGGCTGGCTTACCACTCGGTAGGATTTTGATAAACTTAGGCGAAACGGATTCGCAGCTAAGCCTCCAAGTGAGAGTCTGGCTCACCACTCGGTAGGATTTTTACAAACTTAGGCGAAACGGATTCGCAGCTAAGTCACCCACTGAGGGGGAGTTTTTGTGTGGACAAAAATAAAAAGTGATGACACTATTATTTCTAAACCCATGAACTACAGAAGTACTTTATTGCAACTCATCCGAGTGATAAAACTTAAGTGTAAAATGGGCGGAGTAGCTCCGCGTTCCAAGCTCGGGGCTCGTCGATATTATGCTCGACGTTGTAAAGACGGTACGCCCCGTTGTGGAGAACCTTGGTGACGATGAAGGGGCCTTCCCAAGAAGGAGCAAGCTTGTGTGGTTTGTGCTGATCCACTCGGAGAACCAAATCCCCTTCCTGGAAGGCTCGACCTCTCACATTTCGGGCGTGGAAACGGCGCAGATCTTGTTGGTAGATGGTCGACCGGATCAGAGCCATCTCCCTTTCTTCCTCTAAAAGGTCGACTGCGTCCTGCCGCGCTTGTTCAGCTTCTGCTTCGTTGTAGATTTCGACTCGAGGAGCATTGTGGAGAAGATCGCTCGGCAAGACTGATTCGGCTCCGTAGACCAAGAAGAATGGAGTTCTTCCGGTCGACCGATTGGGCGTGGTCCGCAGTCCCCAGAGTACAGATGGAAGTTCGTCGACCCAAGCTCCGGCCGCGTGTTTGAGATCACGCATCAGTCGAGGCTTCAGTCCCTTGAGAATCAATCCATTAGCTCGCTCTGCTTGTCCATTCGACTGCGGATGGGCGACTGATGCGTAGTCGACCCGTGTGCCTTGGGAGTTGCAGAAGGTTCTGAATTCCTCTGAGTCAAAGTTCGACCCATTATCCGTAATGATGCTGTGCGGGACTCCATATCTGAATATTAGTTCCCTGATGAAGCTAACAGTAGTACCGGTGTCGAGGCTCTTGATTGGTTTAGCCTCGATCCACTTGGTGAACTTGTCGACTGCCACCAGTACATGCGTGAAGCCACTTCGTCCTGTTCTCAAAGGGCCGACCATGTCCAGCCCCCAAACTGCAAAAGGCCAGACGAGTGGGATGGTCTTCAAAGCTGACGCAGGCTTGTGCGACATATTCGAGTAGAACTGACATCCTTCGCACTTATCCACTATCTCCTTTGCCATCTCATTCGCCTTGGGCCAGTAAAATCCGGCTCGGTACGCCTTGGCCACGATGGTCCGAGAGGACGCATGGTGACCGCAGGTCCCTGAGTGAGTATCATTGAGGATGAGTCGACCTTCTTCTGGCGTTATGCACTTCTGGCCGACTCCAGTCGCACTTTCTCTGTATAATTGTCCTTTGATTACGGTAAAGGCCTTAGATCGACGGACGATCTGTCGAGCCTCTTCCTCATCCTCCGGAAGCTCTTTCCTCAAGATATATGCGACATACGGAATCGTCCAGTCGGGAATGACCACCAAAACCTCCATGATCAAGTCGACCACTGCTGGGACTTCCACTTCAGTCGGATCTGTGGCGCTCTTAGGCTGCGGAGTTTCTTCGGTGAAAGGGTCTTCTTTGACTGACGGAGTATGTATATGCTCCAAGAACACACCACTCGGAATGGCTTCTCTCTTGGAACCTATCTTTGCTAGATCATCAGCTGCTTGATTCTTCAGTCGGGGTATATGATGGAGCTCCAACCCCTCGAACCTTTTCTCCAGCTTCCTCACTGCACTGCAGTATCCAGTCATGGCTGGGCTTCTCACGTCCCACTCTTTCATCACCTGATTGACCACTAAATCCGAGTCGCCATAGACCATTAGGCGACGGACGCCGAGTGAAATGGCCATGCGCAACCCATATAGGAGGGCCTCATATTCTGCCTCATTGTTGGAGGAATCAAAGTGAATCTGGAGCACATATCTGAGCTTATCTCCTCTGGGGGAAACCAGGACAACCCCAGCACCGGAACCATTCAACATCTTAGAACCATCGAAAAACATGGTCCAATGCTCCGAGTGAACTTCAGTCGGCTGCTGCTGTTCGATCCACTCGGCGAGGAAATCTGCTATTGCCTGGGACTTAATGGCTTTCTTTGCCTCAAACTTGATATCAAGGGGAAGAAGTTCAATCGCCCATTTGGCCACTCGACCAGTTGCGTCTCTGTTGTGCAAAATCTCTGATAGTGGAGCGTCGCTGACGACTGTGATTGAATGGTCAGAGAAATAATGAGCAACCTTCTTTGTGGTCATGTATATTCCATACACAAGCTTCTGATAGTGAGGATATCTCTGCTTGGATGGAGTCAAGACTTCAGACAAATAATATACTGGGCGCTGAACTTTGAGAGCTTTTCCTTCTTCTTCCCGCTCGACCGTTAGCACAGTACTGACAACCTGTCCTGTGGCTGCGATGTAGAGCAACAGAGGCTCTTTGCTGATTGGAGCAGCAAGCACCGGCTGGGTGGAGAGCAGAGCTTTTAGCTCGGCAAATGCTGCATCAGCTTCTGGAGTCCACTCGAACTTGTCAGCCTTCTTCATCAGTCGGTAAAGAGGCAATGCCTTTTCACCGAGTCGTGAGATGAATCGACTCAATGCGGCCAAGCATCCAGTAAGCTTCTGGACATCGTGCACTCGCACAGGGCGTTTCATTCGGAGAATAGTGCCAATCTTTTCTGGGTTGGCGTCGATTCCCTGTTCGGAAACGAGAAAACCGAGTAACTTGCCACCAGGAACTCCAAATGTGCACTTTGATGGATTGAGCTTGATATCATACCTTCTGAGGTTGGCAAATGTTTCGGCAAGGTCAGCGAGCAGGTCGGAACCTTTTCGTGACTTGACAACAATATCATCCATATAAGCTTCCACATTCCGACTGATTTGAGTGAGTAGACACTTCTGGATCATTCGCATAAATGTGGCTCCGGCATTCTTGAGGCCGAATGGCATGGTGATATAGCAGAAGCACCCGAATGGAGTGATGAAAGCTGTTTTCACTTCATCGGGCCCATACAAACGGATCTGGTGGTACCCGGAGTAAGCATCTAAAAAAGACAACCTCTCGCATCCCGCGGTCGAGTCAACAATTTGATCTATGCGAGGGAGAGGAAAGTGATCTTTCGGGCAGGCCCGGTTGATGTGCTTGAAATCAATGCACATTCGGAGCGACTTGTCCTTCTTAGGAACCATGACGACATTAGCGAGCCACTCGGAGTGGAATATCTCTCGGATAAATCCTGCCGCCAACAGTCGAGCCACTTCTTCACCGATGGCCTTTCTCTTCTAGACGGCGGACCGCCGAAGATGTTCTTTGACTGGTTTTGCAGACTTGTCGACTCTTAGGCGATGCTCAGCCAGTCCCCTGGGAACACCTGGCATGTCAGCGGGCTTCCATGCAAAAATGTCCCAGTTCTCACGGAGGAACTGGATGAGCGCTTCTTCCTATTTTGGGTCGAGTGTTGTGGAGATGCGGGTCGGAGCCGCTTCGGGGTCGGTCGGGTGAATGTGAACAGGCTTCGTCTCACCGGACGACTGAAATGCAGATTCTGTGGCGGGCTTCTTGGATCGCAGCAAGTCACTCGGATCTGCGTTTTGCTTGTATTCTTCGAACTCGACCGCTGTCACTTGGGAATCGGCAATCTTGGAGCCCTTCTGAAAGCACTCCTCCGCCTTTTTCCTATCGCCGGTGACAGTGATCACACCTTTGGGACCGGGCATCTTCAATTTGAGGTACACGTAACATGGTCGAGCCATGAACCGTGCATAGGCTGGTCTCCCCAAAATGGCATGAAATGCACTTTGAAAATCCACGACCTCAAACGTCAACTTTTCTTTGCGGAAATGCTTTGAATCGCCAAACACTACGTCCAAAGCTATCTGGCCGAGTGACTCGGCCTTCTTCCCTGGTATAACTCCATGGAAGCTCATGTTACTAGTGCTCAGCCGGGACATCGGAATGCCCATACCTTTCAACGTGTCTGTATATAATAGATTCAGCCCACTTCCACCGTCCATCAGCACCTTTGTCAGTCGAGTGCCTTCGACAACTGGATCGACCACCAAAGCTTGCCTCCCAGGGGTGGCAATATGAGTCGGGTGATCAGATTGGTCGAATGTGATGGGTGTTTGGGACCACTTCAGATAATTTGCCTTTGCTGGGGCAACCATGTTAACCTCTCGGTTAATCACTTTCAGTCGACTTCTGCTTTCCACATCTGCGAAGATCATCAGAGTGGAGTTGATATGCGGATATCCTCCCTCACTGTCCTCTTTGTCTTCGGCTTTGTCCGACTACTTCTCCTTGTCCTTAGACTGTTTTCCCTGAAACTGCTGGATCAGGAGTCGACATTGGTGAGTGGTGTGCTTTGAGTAAATGATATTCCCCTCTTCATCTTTCTTCGTGTGGATGTGGCACGGCATATCCATCACGTCGTTCCCTTCTTTATCCTTCACCTTCTTGGGGTTCCAGGATCCTTTTGGTTTCCCCTTAGACTTTCCTTGAGTCACGGCCAGAGCCTCTCCAGGAGCTGCCGGTTCAGCCTTCCGCTTCTGTTTCCGACTGGTGTTTCCTTTTTCCGACTGACTCGGCTTGTGCTTGCCGCTTTGGAGTCGGTCTTCTTCTTCGCCGTTGGCGTACTTGGTAGCAATCTCCATCATCCGACTCAAGGTCATGTCACCGGTTCGACCAAATTTCAAACTCAGTTCTCTGTTCTTGACACCATCTTTGAAGGCGCATACTGCCTGATGGTCAGAGACATTTTCCACAGTGTGGTGCAAAGTGATCCACCTCTGAATATACTCTCTGAGAGTCTCATTGGTTTTCTGCACGCAGACTTGCAACTCTGTCAATCCCGCTGGTCGCTTGCAAGTCCCTTCAAACGTTCTGACGAACACTCGGGACAGATCTTCCCAAGTGTAAATGCTGCTAGGAGGTAATTGAGTCAACCATGCCCTGGCAGAACCTTCCAACATGAGGGGCAAATGCTTCATGGCCACCTCGTCGTTCCCACCACCGATCTGAACTGCCACTCGGTAGTCTTCAAGCCAAGTTTCAGGCTTAGACTCACCAGTGAACTTGCTGACTCCTGTTGCCAACCTGAAATTGGGGGGGATAACAGTGGCTCTGATAGCTCTGCTGAAACATTCAGGACCAGAAACATGTACTCGACTGCTCGTGGGCGCATCTCTGTCGAGTGCACCTCGATGGGCTCTGTTCCGGTCGACCAACCCTTGCACGATAATGGATCGCGCGTCGAAGCCTGGCTCTCTATGGTCAACTGGAACCCTACGCCCTGTACTGTACTGACGCCTATCATCTGGCTGCCGAGGAGCGTAAGACCCACCCCTCGGAGGGGAATAGGGCACTCGACGCCTATCATCTCGGTCGAGTCTGTCGCCATATTGATCTCGCCGATTCTCACGCCCTTCGCGCCGCGGAGGCGATCTGGGGCTGTGAGCCGACTGAACCGTATTCACAGTGACAGATCGACTGTGAATTCTGTTGCGCGACTGAGACACGGCTGAATTCTGATCTCCTGCTGCCCAGAGCAGATCCCTGATCTGCAGCAAACCTCTGCCAGCCTCTGACTGCGAAGGCTGAATGGACTCTGCTATACGGGTCGCAGCTGCTAAATTTTGAATTGGGGTTCGATATACCTGAGTCGGCGGGAAGAGTTGACGTCGACTGGTGTCGGGAACTCGTTGCCGCGCGCGCTCGTCGAGTGCTCGCTGAAGGTTCTCCAGTCGAGTGCGCTCGGCCAAATTGGCCAGATGCGCCTCCTCCAAGGCACGAGCCTCGGGGGTTTCTCCTGTGATGGGAATACGCAGGGGATCCTCGTTCCTGCGGCGAAGCTCTTCTCTTTGCAGAGAGTCGAGTGGCTCGGGCTGGTACTCTTCGTAACCTCGAGCAGGGTCGCCGCCGTCGCCTGCTCCACCACCGCGGGCGAAGCCAGGAGGGCTGTGGGGCCCGTCGACCATCAAGATTTCCGCCGCTGGATCACTGCTTCCGCACTCGGATGCAGTCTCTCCGGAGCCAGTCGACTGATCGAACAAGCCGTAGAGAGATTCGTTGGGCTCGATTGCCGCAACTTGTGTAGTGGTCGACTGGCGAGCCACCGCGTGACTCACCCATCGCTGAAGCCTCGACCGGCCTGAGCGCTTGTGCTGGCGGGAGACCGGGAGGGTGGAAGATGGAGGAGCCGACCGATACTGGGTCGATGGTTGCCGCAGCAGAACACCGCGGACACATGCGCGAAAATGCGTCGCACCGCGGACGGGGAGCGCATCTACGTTGAGTGGAGCCTCCTGGAGCCATGCGGAGTCGTCGGCGATGAAGGTGAGAGTGCCGAGACGGATCTCTTGACCCTCGATCAAAACTCCAGCAGACACCATGATGAAAATACTCGGAAGAATCGCAACTTCTCCACAAAATCGCTAAAACACCTGCCCCACGGTGGGCGCCAACTGTCGTGGTTCTAAGCCTGACAGTAGAGTGGGGGGTAGGTATGGAGAGGCAAGGTCCTAGCTATGGAGAGGTTGTAAGCACGAAGGATGTACGAGTTCAGGCCCTTCTCGGAAGAAGTAACAGCCCTACGTCTCGGAGCCCGGAGGCGGTCGAGTGGATTATGAATGTATGGATTACAAGGTGCCCAACCCCTCTGCCTGTGGAGGGGGGTGGCTTATATAGAGTGCGCCAGGACCCCAGCCAGCCCACGTAGGAGAGGGTTTAAGGTGAGTTAAGTCTGGGGCGTTACTGGTAACGCCCCACATAAAGTGCCTTTACTATCATAAAGTCTACTTAATTACAGGCCGTTGCGGTGCAGAGTGCCTCTTGACCTCCTGGTGGTCGAGTGAGTCTTCGTGGTCGAGTCCTTCAGGTCAGTCGAGTGAATCCTCGTTGGTCGACTGGAAGGCGACCTCTTCTAGGGATGTCCTAGGGTAAGTTACTTGGAACAGGTCCATGACCCTACCCTAGGTACATAACCCCATCACCGCCCGCGCCGCAGGAACCGCGAGTGTCCTAGATTCTTTTATAGTATTCGATCTTTAATTAGCTAGCCAGTGATGTACTATTCAATATTATATATTATTCGAGACGATGTATTCGAGATTATATCTATTATTCTAGACGAAGTATTCGAGATTATATCTATTATTCGAGACGATGTAATTTGAATACTAAATTGTTTTATATTTCTTTCGAATTAGTTAAATAAAAGCTATGGCAGACAATACCGACAGAGAGGGAGAACAGACCATGTTCGATATGATACGCGGGCCAAATGATGATCAGAATGAAGAAGATTATGACGACTTCGAATTTCTAAACAACACCGGAGAGGGTGATATGATATTCGATCGCGACGACCGAATTGATGAAGTCATGAACTACGATTATGACGATGACGAAGAACATGTTGATCCTGAAACAACAAAGACCGGCGAGGTATATATATTTATATAAGCAGGTATCTGGTGATCATCACATGTTTTAATTGACTTGAAGATATATTAACGAATCGATCTTTGTTCTTTCAGCCATCCGAATCGAGCAAATCTTCAGGCAAAAGGACGAAACGAGGCCCGAACAAAAAGTTGAAGGAGGGCGTAAAGTACAATATCGAGGCAATCAGACCTAGTGGCGAACCATTAGCGCCTAAGAAGATTGCGGACAAGTTCGTTCGTCAGTGCGGAGTTCTTGTGAAGGACCAACTCCCGATCTCCCTTCAAGAATGGAGAGAGCCAGCAAAAGACAAAAGACAAAAAGACAAAGAGGACGTTGCTCCACGTCCAGATGTTACTTTTGTCGACAAGAATCAAAAAGATCTGCTTTGGGATACTCTCATGGAACATTTCACCCTACCAGATCATTTCACAGAAGCAGATGTGCAGAAAGTCAAGGACGCTGCTCTTAGGAAGATGGCAGTTGCATTCAAGAACCACAAGAATCGTGAATGGGACAAGTACGTCAAGGGAGGAAGGAAGACTCCAGTATTCGAGGGAACACTAGAGAACCAACGTGCTCATTGGGACGATTTCGTGAAATTCAAGGATTCGGAATTAGCTAAGGAACGGTCGAGAATAAACAAGAAGAATGCCGAAAAAAGGATAAGTTCCATAAGCTGGGGCCAGGTGGCTATGCGGTGGCAATGCCTAAGTGGGATAAGTCTGAGAAAGAGATGGAGGATGCAGGTGCCACTCCGGTTACTAAGAGCTGGCCCCCCAGGGTGAGGACTTGGTTCTATGCGCATGGGGGGGAGTTGGACCCGAAGACAGGCAATGTTTCGACGAGGGCAAGTCTGAAGGGAGCCGACGATGCGATACTTGTTGCAATAGAAGAGGCACGATCGGGGGTGTTCCAGCCCAACAGAGAGAACGACGAGCTTACGCGTGCCCTGGGAAATCCTGAACACCCGGGAAGAACACGAGGCAAGGGCGCTATTCCGTGGTATGAGGGGTTCTCAGACTGGAACAACGACTACAGAACCCGTGCGAGAAAGAAGATTGCGGAGGAGAAGAAGAGGAAGATGGAGGAGGAGCAGAGGAAGCGGGACTATGAACGCCTTCAAGGCCTAGAAGCAAGTCAAGCGGAATTGGTAGTCAAATTCCAGTGGCAGCAGGAGAAGATCGACTCACTTACCCAGCAAAGGGGGTCTCAGCACTTGCAGCAGCTAGCGAATGATCCAACGTTGGATAGCACCGCCCCATCCATGCCGAGAAGCAGCGTGGGTTCCACCCTGGACGATGCAATGCTGGGTAGATACCCCGTGGATGACATCACGGAGAACACTAGCTGCGAGCTACACGTCAAAATGAAGAACATATCCATGAAGGTGGCGGATGCCGTTGCTTTTACAAATCCCCCCGAGGCAACCTTCCATTGCAACCCGATTCCAGCGGGCTATGCTCGTGTCTTGGTTGATGAGGTGGTGGACCCATATTCGGAGCTAGAGCTTGACTATCCTGGAGGTGACGACGAGCGCTTTCTCGGAGACGCCAAACATTGTATCATCCTATGGAAAAAGGATTGCATCATCATTCGAAGGCCACCGACACCGCGTCAGCCGACTCCTCGTCGAAGTCCGCCACCGAGTCAGCAGTCTCCCGCTCCTGCAAGTCCACCAAGTCCGGCAAAGTGTCAGGCCACTCCTCCTCCAAGTCCGGCAAAGTGTCAGGCCACTCCTCCTCCTCCAAGTCCGCCACAGCGTCAGACATCCACTCCTCCTCCAAGTCTGGCACAACCTCAGGCCACTCCTCCTCCAAGTTCGACACAGCTTCAGGCGGCCACTCCTCCTCGTCCAACTCAGCCCCGTCAGCCGTCTCCGCCGCCTCAGCAATCACAGAAGAGACACCCCGCAGCTATGGTGCGTAGCGGTACGAGTCGAGGTAGTACAGGAAGTACAGGCGGAGGCAAGCGATATAAATATGGTCCAAGCCTCACGCCTCTTCCGCAGAGGGCTTATGACAGGTCTGAGGAGGAAATCGCAGCCATATCGAAGTCCGAGGTGGAAGCCCATTTTGCACCAAAACCGCCAACGCCGCCAAGGGAGAAAGTGCCTGAGGAAACGATTGACCACTTCATTCGTATGGCTCAACCATCAGCTCCCAAGCCTGTTGACACAGACTATGAGTGCCACATCAGGAAGTTAAATCGAGCACGTGTACTTAAGGAGGCGAGCTCGGGATCGAGCAAACAAGAAGCAGCTGTCAAAAAATGCGGGAAAACCATTCCCCAGCTGGGAGAACAGGCGGCACAATCGATCCCCTCGCTTGTTGTGCCAACAACACGTGACAGTACGCGCGCCCAATATTGTTGTGGGCAAACAGTTTACGTTCCTGAGGTGGGTAATGTGGTAATAACGGAGGAGCATATAATGCAGGCTGAAGTTCTCAAAATCACTATTGGACAACTCCTCGAGATCGAGCCCATGCCTGTGCTTAGAGAGGATGAAATAAAACGGAAATATGTCTGGGGCCAACCTTTGGTCGAGCTAGACAAGGTCAAGAACCTCCCAACGAGAATGTATGAATTGCATCAATGGTACATGGACATTATCAAGATTTCCGATCGATTATCCCTCATGGTGAATGTCAAGGAGGATCATTACTACCATGAGAAAGCTGTGTCCGTTGAGTATTCTGAACTGTTTCAGTTATACAATCAAGACGCACTCGACAAATCTATCGTCAGTTGCTATTGTCTGTAAGTGATTTCTTTCTGTAATTTAAGTCTCAAGCTAGCTGTAGTGATCCTTTTGATCAATTATTACCTGTAATTATCCTCACTATATTCTTTTCTATGGTATTATATGCAGGATGAAGATGTATGAAATGAGAGAAGGTGGACGCTATGGCATTGGGTTCATTGACCCAAACACCGTTAATGAATACACATGGAAATTAGATGAACGTCATAGAAAGGTCGTAGAGGACAGCATGCTAGAGTTCTTGAAGCGCCTCAAATACAATGAAGATATACTACTTCCTTACAAATTCCAGTGAGTCACACTGTCTTGTACTACAAATTCTCTGTTTTTTCCTACTAGCTAGCTACATGTTTTTGCTTACATATGCCCGCTTAATTAAGACATGCAAACGTGTGTGCATGCAGATATCACTGAGTCTTGTGTATCATTAAAGTTGACGCCGGAACAGTTGAAATACTGGACTCACTACTCAAAGAAAAAACTGACTATAACATCTTGTTTGGGATAGTCAACAGGTAATTTCAATCATTATTAACTATATATCTCGGCCTATTTAGTTCAGCATTTCATGATATGAACTATTTAATAACCCCTTTATTCATTTTCTTTTTCGGCGGGCAGGGCTTGGGCAAGGTTCATTAGGGTCACGGACGGCGAATGGAAAGAAAAGCTTAAATGGGGAAGACCCAAGGTAAGTAATTAAGTAGTACTAGCTAGCTAGCTAGCTGCCATCTCTTTAATTATCATGCTTGATTAATTATTATCTGATCAAATTCCATTCTCGTAAAGGCCCTGAAGCAGGCGCAGGGGACTGATCTGTGTGCATTCTGCGTTTGCGAGAACATTCACATGATGGCGTCCGAAAGGAGCAGATCTCAAAGACAGGAATGGGTACGCTTGTCAAAACACTATTCACAATTTTTACACCATTATCGATATCTAGTCACAAACTAATACACATGCATATTGATCTCCTTCTTAACAGTTCAGAGAGGTGCGGGCGAAGCTCCTAGAAATGGAGCGCGTAGAAGCACTTCAAGAGGAAATAGCGGGATTTTTGCTCGACCAGGTCATAAATCCGAAGGGAGAATACTATTACCCGCTACCGCCCCCATGAAAACCACTTCCAATTGTCATCGTGCTCCGAAGGCACCAATTAGGCTATAATGCCATTGGCTCCGAAGGCAATGCATATGTAGAAGAAATTGTATATAGCTATACATGTGTGTATGTGTGAATTAATTAATATGATGGTTTGTGAGACATTGATGATATATATATGCATGATTGGTTCTACTAGAAATTCTCTCTCTCTCTCTC
>NC_057807.1:622625015-622633528 GCF_018294505.1 Triticum aestivum | reverse complement strand
CCGGCACTAAAAGGCCTTACGAACCGGTGCTATTGCCCGGTTCTGCACTAGTGTATAAGCACGAAGGATTTCGTATAAAAAGCCGGATCTTCATATAAACATGATGGATTTCATTACATTTACATGAACTAAGAGGTGCGAATCCGGCTCTCTTGTATTATTAACTAGCAGGGTCGCCCGCGCAATAGATTGTTGTTTTTTTTTTGTAGTAGAAGTAGTTGAAAGTCCAGTTATTTTAATGCTAATAATAGATATTATAATTGTAATGGCCTTATAGAAATTTTGTATGATCCTTTTGGAATGTTGGTGACTTATTTCTCAAAATAAAATTCCACTTTTGAGAAAATTAAAGTTTCACTTAAAATAATGTAAGCACATGAAATCAAAATACAAAAATACTTATAATAGAAGGGTGGTGTATCCATATAATACTTGATAGACATGTATGCCTGCAGGTTGACCCGAAGCTCCATCAAGGCACTTGGACTCTAGGCCGCCTATAACCGGTAGACCATCTAATTAATCTCCTATGGGTAGGTCAATTATCTCTTCCGTGCCACCTTCCCCTCTCTTTCCATTCTTCCATGTTTGCCTCTCTTGAATCTCTCAGTCGATGTACAACCATTGGCTCGATCTCTCTTCAATTTCTCAAGGTTCTTCTTGGGACCCTTCAGACCAAGATGACACTTATATTAATAGCAATAACTCGTGATCGAGCACCACGGTTTGGTGGCGGTTAGTTTGATGGTGTCATCTCACCTAAGTTATGTGGCGCACATTTGTGCGAGATTTTCTATGTGTTTTTATATCTATGTTGCTACACGAAGGTAGGCTTGCAAAATCACATACGCAATGTGAAAAATCTTTTGTCAAATAAAATTTTTGTAGCATGTATCTATATCATGAGGAAATATTAGTGGACTCAAGTGATTTTGTTTTATCATGTGTAGCAAGACATTAGCAAAGCATTTCATATGTGACAATCGGAAACCATATTGGGGTTCTCTTATATCATGCCAAACTATATAGTGTTGTCTATCTTTTATCCACAATTTTAAGAAACATCCCAGCAAAACATCATATATTAGCTCTAATGTCTAGTTTAGCCGCCTCGTTACTACCTCAATAGCACTCTACAACATCATGTACGTACATCTTCCAATTAATGCATGTTGCTTAGCCATTTAAAACAATATAACTTATTTGTGTGTATTCTTCAACAAACATGCAAAACCAACCTCACCCACTAAATATAGCCTAATATATGTATTTGGCCAGATTTCTCTGTTTTTATTGTGGCGTGTATATAGTCCTGTTGCATCGTTCTTTATTTTCGTCAAAGAATTTTATTAGCTTCCTTCATCACTCGAAGAATTTTCATCAAAGAATTTTATTAGTATATTAGAATGTATGTATTCACTCCTCAGCCTGTACCTAAATATCCAATCTATTTGTGTTAGGCTGTAGTGTGTGATATGGAACGATGGACAAAAACACATCGTATTACCGATTGCTAATGTAAAATTAGTTTGGATGGTTTAGTAAACTGAGTAAGATATATTATTTTAGTTTAGAGAGCAGATTGATTGGCCACGTACGTGTGAACTTGATCATCCATATGGGCATTCTCATCCACTTAGTTAGAGCATTACACAAACTACACTTAGTGGCAGCTAGTAGGGTGGCCCTCGCAATTGCGTGGCTAGATTTTCTAGTAGAGTCTAAAAATAAAACCATAAAATGTATAGTACAAATTATTTAGAGAAATATGATTGTATACTTCCGGACAAAGGTATTTCCATTTTAGTGCATGTACTGTAGCCCACGACATTTCTATGAAAAAACAAAGGATAAATGGTACACATATATGTGTCTAGCATGAAAACGATATACTGGATTATGCCTTTATCTCATCCAATCCGCATCCATGGGCTGTACATTTCCATCCACAAATTTTAAGGAACTACACATCGATGGTTCATACTTAAACGACAATCATCTTATTTGACCATCACTTGTCGTATTTGCATTTTTCTAATCTCGCAATATCATGCACTTTATATGCTTCCACACATGTCCATCTTAATCCAATGTCGTATGTCGCTTTCCCTTCTAAGGCAATGTAATTTCACTATATATTGATTAGAAACAACTAAATATAATATTTTACTCTCATCACAGCTTATCCTTTTTTATGATATCTAATTTTGTCAGCTTATATTACTTTTGCATAACAGAAACATCTCATTATGTGCATGACATATACTGTGCTTTCCATTGTGTTGTAGTCACAACATGGTTATGCTGCCAATATTCAAACACAACATTTGCTTGCCTTGTACTTTGTTTTTGTAAATGTATATATTATTTATCCTTTCACACTGGTCCTCCATCACAACATAATAAATCTCTACAATGAAAATCAAATTTCTTTTTAAAATCAATCTAGCTATGGATTTCACATTGAGTTTATTAAAATAGAGATGCACTATTTATCCAACAATAAAGTCTTATCCAGAACATTTTAGAAAAACTATAAGGAAATTCTCCATAGTATATATTTGAAATTAATATAGTTCATGAAGACTTTTAATGCGTGTACCCAGTTTTTGCAGCACAAACGTGGGTTACCCTCCCGTAAGTAGAGATCGCTTCTCTAGATCCATAAACACCTTATATTTTTTTTTCTTCTAGATAGATGTCCAAAATTGTATTTAAAGCAAAAACTGAGGAATTTCATTTGGTAACTTTTTTATATGAAATCATAGCCATTAGATAGATGTCCAAAATTTTATCCAAACACTATACAACCATTGAATCTTAATCAAGCAAATTGTATAAAAAGGCCAACATATCAGTCATCTATGTAAGAAATATGTAGTTATTTCACAACAAAGCGGTCTCACACAGATCATGCATATACCATTTACAAAATTAACATAAATGCATATACCGCCGAAAAAAAAATAATGTTTCATAAACGCAAGTGTAAATGATTTATATGTAGCCAAGATGGTATGTTCCCATATTGTAGCTGCTACCCATAAAGAATCAGTTAGTGTACGTGCGTAGTAAGTGAGAGATCAATCAGACCTGTTCACATGAAAACGCATGCATACGTGTGTGTTTGTGTTGCGACCACCTGAAGCACCTCGAGTCTGACTTGACCGTGCCACCACAGCTGCGAGTCGGTGACAATTCTTCTACGCCATCGTGTTCCAGTCGTGTGACATGCGCCTCTGCCGCTGTGCCATCGGTCATCGCCTCTGCGGCCGCCGTCGCCGTCGCCGTCGTTGCCACTGTTTCGGCTAGCTTCGACAATCATAAACATTGATCCAGCGAGTAGCTATTCATATTCATCCTCCTGCCGGCAGCAACCTCCATGTTGGTGCACCGACGTGATCGCGCGGATCATGAGCAGGTAATGGGCCTGGCTTGTTTCTTCTATAGGACAGAACCTTAGGCATGTACAGTCAACGTGGCCTTGCCCAACTCATAAATAGGTCAGCTAAAAAAACTCATAATAGGTTACGTATGCACGTACGCTAAAGCAAGTTGGATCCTTTTACCTACTACTTTCAAAATACCTACCCGTTCCGTGTAAAATTCTTTTAACACACTTTCCATGTCAATCAGGATTGCTCCGATTACTTCTCCTGTCAATCACGTTGGCTTCGGTTGGAAAATATTTCTGTACGTGATGTGATGTATTGTTTCTATCTAACTATATTATTTGTATGTAACGTTTACATCTTTAAATCTCAACCCTTAATATCTAAAATTAATGGTCAAGATAATTTAATCTGTGGGGACTAACGTGATGGCTTGTTTGACTTCTGTTTTATGTATATAAACTATATTATTTGTATGTAACGTTTACATCTTTAAATCTCAACCCTTAATATCTAAAATTAATGGTCAAGATAATTTAATCTGTGTGGACTAACATGATGGTTTGTTTGACTTCTGTTTTATGTATATAATAGATAGATACTCCCTCCGTCCAGAAATACTTGTCCTAGAAATGGATGTATCTAGACTTATTTTAGTTCTAAATGGCCGCCCGCGGATCCCTTTGTCTTCCTCATGTCCGTCAGACACTTGCGGGGTCGACGAAGGTCCTCGGAAGAGACGAAGCAGCAAAGAAACCACCTGAATCCGCGGTCGTTGCCTCGGCGGTAGCCTTCATGGGTCCCAAGTGGTGGCGGCCTCCCGTGTTCTACTTCTCCTCGATGATGGCGGAGGACACGGAGAAGCTGGCCACCGACTCGTCGCTCTCCACGCACCCGGTTTCTGTCCCTGCCTGCATGGCGCTGCTGCAGGCACGGGAGGCGCGCCCACAGACACGGGAGGCGCGGCCACCGCAGACACTGGTGGCGCAGTACGATGCGACAGCGACGGTGCCCGTACCGGCGTGCTCGCCGCCATGTCGGCGTGGAGCAACTCGCCACTCCTCATCGAGCTGAACTGGAGCGACGAGTTGCTGAACCACGCGCCTGCTTGGGGCGGCAACTGGCTCCGTCGGGCCAAGCGAGGTTGGTGAGGCACCGAGCGGCCTCGCCCGTATCCGGAGGGCTCGGCGGGCCACCCAGCCGGGTAATATGCCGGAGAACGGCTCATCAGAAGCCATTGGGAGAGTGGAGAAAATGGTGAAGGAGGAGATGGGGGAGCGGCGGAGGGGTGCGATTCTTGCCCGTTGTTTGTCTGGCCTCGTGTAAATAGAGGGCGGACGGTAGGAGCTTGGCCGGCGTCTGGCCTCGTTTAAACCGAGGGCGGACGGGAGGAGCTCGGTCGGTGTTGCGTTTAATTTCGGCCCACTCATGAACGGACGTGTGGCCGGAGTAGGATTCTCGGTTTGCACGGTTTGCATGCGGGTTTAACGGAGGGGTTTAATGGAGGCGCCGGGCGTGCAGCGGGCGGCGTAGTACTATTCGATTTGACATCAGTAATGAGCCATCAAATCACAAAGGCCCTTGCCTCTCGTGAAACCAACCGAGCTAGACTGCCCCGCCCTCTAGCCTTTTAAAAAATGTATACTTTTGTACAACAGTAGTATCGATGGATTGCGCCATGGAGCAAAACTTGAAATTAAAAAAAAGGTGGTACATATAGAGAGCGTCCGTCGCCAAATTATGTGTATAGTACTATTAAAAAGGCTAGTCACAATAATGGTGTCCAACACAACCCACCCCTCAAATAAAACTAAGCATCCTGAAATTCTTTGACAAAATAAGCACCCTGAAATTCTTTGACAACTAAACTGCTGGCTATATGATGTTGGCCATATATATTGTACGTATATAATGTGAAGAAACGAGTGGTAGTACTATACCAACTAAAAGATGAAATGTAAGAAATACTAATATGTACATACTAAAGAGTTAAAGTAACGAGAAGAAACATAACATAGTTCTGCTGGGGGCTCAGCACAACACACCCCTCAAATTAAATTAAGCACACGTGAAATTAAACTTTGCAACTATTCCGGAGACACTGCATTAGAACCACCATGAGCAACGACACTGCCACCTTACTCGGAGTCCTCGTCCACGTCCTCGACTTCGTCCTTGTTCCTCTTCCTCTTGGCCGATACTTCTTTGCTTGAACCACACACTTGGCTCTTGCTCTTCATCCAACCCTTGTAGATATTGAAACAAAGGTAGCCATCCATTGCAGCATAGTGGATGTGGTCTATATCTAGTACATTCCGCTGCCATGCATAACAATGAAACGTGTATGGAGGTTTCTCCAGTTTACCGTGCGAAGGATGAACCATGGCTCCTGCCAGGGTCAGCATTGAAGGCTGACGAGAGGACACCAGCCGATTCTTCTGGAGGTCGAAGGTGTTGCCTACAACGAGGCCTATCCGACCCAGTACTTCTTTGTCGTTACCAAAGTCTACAGTAACGAATTGGACTAGGTTGCTCTCGAGGAAGTCCTTAAAATCCAGGCATTCAACATCATCATGGCATATGTGGTAGACTAAGTATAAGTCGTGCACACAAACCTGGATTACGGCGGGCTTCTTCCTCTCTTCGTCCTTTAGATCCTTCTCTCATCCCAGGACTGTGGTGTACTCAACATCTAGCCCAGTGACCTGCTCATCATCTGAGTCTTCGAACATGCGTATAAAGCGAGAAAGGCATCCTTTCACCATCGCGGAAGAACGGGTGTAGATGACGTCGAACTCATCGCCGGTGATGGTTCTAACCTTGTACTCACCGCCGATCGTGGAGATTTGGGACACCATGGATTTGGGAGGAGGGTTAGGATTAGTGGAACTGCCATAATGTGAATGGACGGGATGACTAGGAGCGAACCGACGTAGTTTTGAAGGACGTGCGGGGACGAGTAGGAGCGAACTGCCAGCGTGCGAACAGCAAGGTAGTGGCTTTCCATTCTCCGATGATACGGGCTTCCGAGAGCCCTTGGATTTGAGATCGAACGGTTGCATGGCATGATTCTAGACCTATGGGTGAATATCCTATCCTGGAGGGTTATTCTGCAAATTTTGAGCAACTTAGGATGCGACCATTTGATCTCAGATCCAAGGGATACCAGTAGCCCGTATCATGGTCGCGCCTACCACAACCGTCGCGTCGCTCGCGCGGTCGCGCCCTTGGAGATTTAACACAGTGCGTTAGGCTATTTGATGTTGGCATGTCATACATAGTCATCACTTGGTCACTCATACTACAACAAGGTTAGCTATAAGGTTGGCTATAAGTGTATTTCTTTTACTCCTCTCTATCTCTTTCTTCGTACTCCCTCCGTCCCATAATATAAGACCATTTTTTGACACTAGGACACAGGGAGTACTAGTATTTATTGCATTTGCCAAGGAGTGACCTCTTCTAATGAAATGGTGTTGCTAGGTTTGCTTCATTTAATTAGCTATAGACTCAAAATTATCTTTTCACCTAGGTACACGCGCTTAGTACCGTTTCTTCCTTGGGTCACCAAACTAGTCTCTCTCTTCTTGATTAACTTATCACATCAGACTTTATGCCTATGTGGCAAGCTTAGCACCTGTAGGAGCAAGTAAGGCTGCTTGTAATGGGAGTAGTATCATGCATGCCAACTATGCAATCTTGATGAGGTGACGTCGAATTAAATGAAGAAAAGAGAGAGTTGAGTATCATAATATGATACTTACTGTAGTATCATATTAAATGATGTGCTACTATGTGTCATGCATGACAATAAATAAACTATCCTATGATACCAACACATGATACTATGCATTACGGATGTAGTATCATACAAAAGTATCATATGCATGATACTAGTATATGATACTCTCTATTACGACCAACCTAAGTACAATAGTGCGCTTTACATGGCCTTTTTGCATATGTGGAGGAAAGAGAGGCAAGGAAAAAGTGGAGAAGTGGGCTCTCATGCAAGCACTAGTAGAAAACAGGGCTTTCGTCCAGGCCAGTTTAGCCCATTAGTCCCGGTTCAATCCAGAACCGGGACCAATGGAGCTATTTGCCCCGGTTCGTGAGCCCTGGGGGCCGGCCGGGCCACGTGGGCCATTGGTCCCGGTTCGTCCGAACCTTTTGGTCCCGGTTGGTGGGACGAACCGGGACCAATGGTCCTGGCTCCTGGCCCACCACTATTGGTCCCGGTTGGTGGCATGAACCGGGACCAAAAGGGTTACCTTTAGTCCCGGTTCATGCCACCAACCGGGACCAATAGTGGTGCCTATATATAGCCCCTCGCGCAAGAGCAGAGCACACTGCTCTGTTTTTTCTGGCCGAGGGGGAGAGGGCTTGGTGGTGCTCTAGCTCACCTCCTATGCACACAAGGTGTTCGATGGAATACCCGAGCCACACTACTTAAGATTTCTCCTCTCCAAGCTCGACCGCCAAGCTCCATTTTCCTCAATATTTATCTAGGTTTAGCGGTCCGTCACGCCCCGTCCCCGTCTTCACCGCCGTCGATCACCCGCGCCGATCTCATCGCCGGCACCACCGTGGTGAGCCTCTTGTTCTTATCTTCTTTCTGAATGGAAAAATATTATTACTTCTTTGCTTAGATAGATACTTGTATTATTTTCTTACTTTTATTATTGCATCTTATATAGTGCGCCGATGGTTTTGGTATCCGCCCCCGTCGGCCCTCGTCCTGTCTATGATTCGGATGTGGTATATATTATCTTTCCATAACTATTGGTTCATTTATTGTTTATGAAAATTATGCCGGCCAACAACAAAAAATAAATAATGCAGAAAACAGAACAAAAAACTGAAAAAAATAAAAATAGCAACAATAAGTATTTTGTTGTAAGTAGAAACAAAATAAAATAAATAAAGCAACAAAGAAAACAAAAAAAGAGTTTTCAGATTTGAAAACTAATGACACTAACAGAAAGTTTATAATTTTTCTAAAACTAAAAGCAAAAAGAATTAAAAAATAAAGCAAAAAACAACAAAAACTAAATAATGCAGAAAACAGAACAAAAAACTGAAAAAAAATAAAAGTAGCAACAATAAGTATTTTGTTGTAAG
>NC_057807.1:622622710-622623901 GCF_018294505.1 Triticum aestivum | reverse complement strand
TTTTTTTTCTTCTTTTTTTTCTTCTTCTTCTTCCTTCTTCCTTCTTCCTCTTTTCTTCCTTTTCCTTATTTTCCTTTCTCGAGGGATAAGAAGAAAAGAAGAGGAGAAGAAGAAAGAAAGGAATAGAGGAGAAAGAAGAAACTTTGACACGAGGGGGGGTACCGATACCCCCTCCCCGATAACATTATTTTCCCATGTATATGTATGTTGCGTCATTGTCGATATAACGAGGGTGTCGAGGATCGCCGAGGGGTCGAGGGTCGGGAACTAGGGTAGAGGGTCGAGGGTCGTTAAGGGGTCAAGGGTCGAAGGTTTCAGTCGAGGGTTCCTATAGTGTTAAAGTATTGAAGAAATCCAATAGCTTGTGGGCGTCGATGCCCACGTCGATGCCCACGTCACTTGTGGGACATAGATGTACTGTTCAACGCCGACCCCCTCCCGATAGCTTCAACACGTGGGGGGGGGGTCGATATTACCCCCTCCTAGCTTGAAGCATTCTCGAGGCCACCCCCTAACCCTTGAAGCGTTGTCGAGGCCACCCCAAACCCTAGAGAAGCAGCATCGAGGCCACTAATATGATTCCTTATTGTGATTAGCTAGCTAGTTCTACGTTTGCCACTAATATATCCATATCTGTCATGTTTGAATAATAATTGCCATGTTGTAAATATTTGTAGAAACTATGGACACCCCCCGAGACGAAGCACAAGAAGCGTTGTTGAGGGACATAATCGCAGAAGGAAGTGATGCCCTCTCGATGTTTCTCGTCTTTGTTCTTTTTTCTAGCCCTCCGGATGAAGTGCGTAAATAACAATATTCACAATTTTATTTTATTACCATCATTTGTGTTGAGTTTCATTCATTCATATATATATATGTATTGACCCCCTTCTTAAAATTAGATGTTTCGGATGCGGGATGAACTCCTAGCACCAGATCGCATGCGAGCAATTCAAGAGGAATTGGCGGCATTCTTTCTTGACCACGTGATCGCTGAAGACGGAGAATACTATGTGGACCACGCGTCCGTATTTTAGGAGATTATATATTTGTAAAAGATAATTATTGTATATATGTAGCCGGTAGTGTCGGATAGATATACGAGAACTTGTTTGTTCGACCAATCTCTCGGAGAAGGAGAGGTGGTCGATATCACTTCTCTCTGTATGCATATATGTTCATGACGATCTT
>NC_057807.1:622608765-622622500 GCF_018294505.1 Triticum aestivum | reverse complement strand
ACCACAGCCACATAAACGCTAACGCGTGGATGCCTATTGGTCCCGGTTGGTGCCACCAACCGGGACCAAAGGCCCTCATGCCTGGGCTCAGGGGACAGGCCACGTGGAGGCCCTTCTGTCCCGGTTCTGGATTGAACCGGGACTAAAGGGGTCAGGGCATTAGTACCGACCCTTTAGTCCCGGTTCATGAACCGGGACTAAAGGCCCTCACCAACCGGGACAATAGGCCCTTTTTCTACTAGTGAAGAGCCATCCTCTACTACATGGTGGAGCATTGGGAGAGGCACCTGTATGGAGGTGGTCAGGAATCGGGAGACTCACGCCGTCGTAGCACCGCAGTTAAAATGATAATGGCAAGTCAAATCACGGGGCCCCACCTGTCCAGCAGTAACTTGATGTCAAATCACACAGCCCTACGTTTGCAGCAGCCTACTCCCTCGTCTTCTCACGTCTCTGTCAAACCGACTAGGCGGAACTGCCCCGCCTCCTACCGCGCAGGAAAAGCCCGCGCAGTATACTCCCTCCGTCTAGGTGACCAAGGTGGAGAGGAAAACGAGAGAACTTAATGTTTAGGGAGTATTTGCTAAGGCTGGTTGTAATGGTACTAGCCTTAGCAATTTTGATGAGGTGTCATAGAATTAAATGAAGAAAGAGAGAGAGAGTTGAGTACTATGTGTCATACATGGCAATGAATAAAGTACTACATGATACTAATATATGATACATGGCGCAGGAGTACTAAGTATTATTAATACAGTTTTGCTAGAACTCATCTAGATAAGATATAATTTGGTCTCATTCATCTTTTATAGCTAGCCATTGGATGTGATGCTATCGGTTTTCGGCCACTTTTCCTTATAAACTGGTCAATTCTCTTCTTCTTAATGAAAAGGCAGAGCTCCTACCGGTTGCTCGATTTTTTTGGATGTGATGCTATAAGATGCGTGTGTGCTGACGTGGGTTGTATTTGTTCTTGTGCAATGAACTGACCACTGCATGTCATGTTTGATAGTCTCAAGTCATTAAAAGCATACAAGCCCCACATCTCTTATTGATTGATTCCTCTATTTATGTCAAAAAATAAGAAACAACGTGAGAGTTAATGCACCACGCCTATGTGTATACTACTCCCTCCTTTCCGATTTATAAGGCTTATCTCAAAATCTTAGTTTTTCCATTTTATAAGGCTCATTTTGGTTGTTCCCCATCACAAGTTCAGATTCCAAGGTGCATTAAATAATTGCATGCATTACAATTAATACATTGGTAAACATTTTTTATGCATGCATGCATTACAATTAATACATTGGTAAACATTTTTTTAGGAAAACAAGAGCATTAATTGGGTGCTTTTACAAATTACAAAAAGTATTCCACCACTCACCATCTACCTTGGTTGGTGAGATTTTTGAATTGAGCCCTATAAACTGGAAAGGAGGGAGTATTTGGTTTTCATAAGATGACTTAATACTCACCTAGACGGAGGGAGTATTCGATTTGAAAGCGGGCGGCGCAGTTCCCGATATAGCTTTAATGCAGACGAGGGAGGGAGTAGCGGTTCCCGATATGTTGAACGGCCAATGCATCCTCCTTCAATTAATGCATGAGGGAAGTAATGGGAGGAGGTCCGGGAAAAGAGGCTGCACAATGTGAATGCAACGCAGTTTGCCCTCATTGCCCTCATATAAAGGCGCCCCTCCATTCCAATGCATCTACCACATCGTATGCACCTAAGCATTTGCCTAGGCACCTACACTAAGCGCAAAAGAGCTCACTCCAGATCCATGGCGGCGATGCGCGTGAGCGGCCAGCGGCTGCGCCAGATGGTCCACGACGCCGGCCTGTGGCATGGCGCTGAGGATCGTCTCCAGACGGTGTTGGAGACCGGCTGGTGGATGGCCGCCGTCGAGGCCAACTACGACTCTCAGTTGGACCAGATGATCATTGCCACCAGCAACAAGTTCACCATCCTCAAGAAGCTCGCGGCCGACATCGCCGTACTCCTCCAGCCCGCGCGCCCGGGCTCCTCATTACCTGCCACCCTAATTGGCCTCCATGGCCGGAATCTCTTTCAAGCACTGGTGGCCCTACGACTGCCCGCCGACGCCACGAAGAATGTCCACCTGGAGGTCACGCTCACCGCGAGGCGCCTCGCCCTGCAATAATTCATCGACCTACACATCCACGTGTAGGAGCAAATCGTGTACATAGGTATCTACAAGGCCAGTGAGGACGCTACGACGTTGGCCTTCGTCAACCGTCTGGAAGCCTTGGATGCCTTTGCTGAGAAGCACCTCGACCTCGCCACAAAAGCTGCCGCTCCTTAGCCGCTGGTCGGTGGCCCGACTCACTAAGTTGAGGAGGAGTAGGTCGTACGTTCATGGATCCATCTTTCTTCTTGCCTTCTGTAACCACCACTGCGATCGCATCATCGTGGCCTTAATTCTTATTATGCTGTTGCATTCTCGTTCCAGTCAATACCGACATGTGTGATCCCTTTGCTTAATTATATGCATCACTGTAGCTAGTACTCCATCCGTCAATTTATAAGTTGTGCTTACCTTTTCCATCAACTTCTGCAACACACGGGCATCTTGCTAGAAACACTAGAATATGTCTATATAATCCGTATGTGATAGTCCATTTGAAATCTGAAAAAAGACAAATATTTAGGTACAGAGGGAGTATATCAAAACAATAGTGATTTCTTTCAAGTTTGTGAACAAATACTACTATTCTACTACTTTGGATCCGTCGCAACACACGGGCACATTGCTAGTAAAAGGAAAAGGCCTGCCGCGTTCGCGTCGTGCCCCCACACGCCCGGGAATTGGGAGTACTCCACGGCCCGTCCGGCACGACACATAGCTTAGGGAAGGCGTGTTGCCTAGCATTTTCACTTTCATGTGGGACCGCCATTGAGCAAACCGACACCCCGCCCGCCGCCGGGTTGAAAAACAGAAACGAGGGGAAGATCTAGCTGTAGCACGGAAGCCAAGAAATTTGGTGTCAGATGGGGCTCGTTGATAGAGTAGGAGCATTCCATACTAGTATTACTCCTACTAGTACCAAGTTTGTACTCCTAACTATATTACTAGTACTACCACTATACAACTAGTAGGTACGTGCACGGCACAACATTGTAGGAACAAAAAAGGGGAAGATCTTGTTTTGGGTAATTTATCTTTTTTTCAATCAACGTAGTATGAATAATATGATGTGGGGGGCACCCATGAAGCTTATGTGGCTTGGTTGCATGGCTACGAAAGGTTAGAGAAAAAATAAATAGATAATGTGTTTAGAGTGCACTCCACTAAATAGATATACTTTGGATCCATTGCAACGGACCAGCACATCTATGTCTATACCCCCTATATAGTGTGTGAAAAAACTTTGAAAGTTGGTCGTTGGATGAAGCCAATCTGACGGTACAAAGATGGCAAATCCGAGCACTACTGGCCGTTGGATATCATCCACCAGATTCTGCCACATGTATAATCTAGAAGACTCCATGGTTGAACTTAGGGGTTGTTTGGATTGTGACTATCTTTGCCATATATTGCCACATGATTTTTTCCACACTTGCCTTAGTTGAGTTGCTCAAATTGTTAGCCACACTTTGGCTTGCCTAAGGGAATCTTGCCACACTTTTTATGTCTATGACATGTGGGGCTCACTGCTCATAAAAAAAATCCTTGCCTTAGGTGTGGCTAGAACCAAACACCTACCTAACTCGGTCAAACTTGCCTAAGGTTAGGTGTGGCAAAGTGTGGCAAGGTGTGGCTAGGAACCAAACATCCCCTTAAGTCATGACTAACTTTTCCACAACTAAGCTTAGGCAAAGTTATTAGTTCTTCAAAATGAGAGCCACAAGTTGGCAAGCCTAAGGGAATCTTGCCACATTTTGTGTGTGTATGTCATGTGAGGCCTTAGTGTGGCTTCCCTAAGGTGTGGCCTGAACCAAACACTCTCCTAAGTTAATCAAACTTGCCTAACCTTACATTCCACTAGATTTTGCTACATGTTAGAATCCAGAAAACTCCACATGTAGAAGCATAATGCACAAACCACCAGGATCTCATGCGTGCAATGCACGTGTACCTTACTAGTACTAGTTGGTAGTAGTAACAAAACAAATTCCAGTTTTGGCACGAGCTCATACTGCGGGAGCACTACAAGGCCTGCTGCAGGAGTTACATTTCCCTCTCGGGGCCCACGAGACCGAACTTCAGTGGCTTAGTGCCTGGCCTATGAGTCAATGACATGCGGACCTTAAATGCAGCTGGCCCACCTGTCAGTGAAGGAAAGGCAGGGCAAGGCAGTGATAGCCACGTCAGAGGATCCATGTCCACGTCGGGGGATGTCATGCCGTGGGTTGGAGCGGCGTCGTGGGAATCACGTGTGGGTGTGGCAGTGGTAGAAACAAGAAACGTGATGGTCGCCGTGGTTCAACTTCCATGGACAAGTTGTCATGTCTGCTGACACATGTATATCAAAACCAAAGTGTTTATATTTCAAGCACGTGAACAAGTATTATTCTACTACTTTGGATCCATTGCAACGCACGGGCCAGCACATTGGTAGTAGTAGTGTCCATCTCTATCTCTACAGGCCTTCCCTCGTTCATCCTTTTCTCTGACAAGATAAACTACTCATACAAATGCATCTTGATGTTCCGTGGAATGCACGAGGATGTTTCCTTGGGGGTCTCTCCAGCACGGCGTAGCCGTAGTTACAAGTTGACGCCCCTTGAGATACCGACGTTGAGGGGCACTCGGATTTCCTCCGATGAGCAGGTAAGATGAGTTTGATCATGTAGTAAATGCATTCTAAAGACTACTTCCGTGTCCATTTCCAAATTCTCCCCCTGCCCATTGTTTCACAGGTTAGGCTCAGTGCGCGTGGAGATTGGCTTGCATATGTACGGGAGGGTACCAACATCAATTTGCACAACATTTACAACGGTGACACCGTTCCCGTAGAACCTTTGTCCAGCATTGGGATCAGCCATGCAACGGGCCACCACATGAATTGGTACGATGGAACCACGGTGAGATTGAATAAGATAGCACAAACCTTGCACATGGCGGTCAAAGGCGGACCATGCTGTCTGCGGCCGATTTGTTTCCGTACGAATAGGAAGACGTTGTGCTCCTTTCTAACCGCAGCTTCGCAGTGACAAACCAGGGGACTTCTTTTGTATGGGACACATCCTACGATATACTCCCTCTCTCCCAATTTATTTGTTTTGAATCTTTTCATTTTATAAGTTTCAAATTCAAATTTTGAGCTCCCCATCACATGTTGAGATTACAATGTCCATTAAATCATTGCGTGCATGTATTGTAAAGAAACAAATCTCGAGTTTGGCACGAGTTCATGCTGCACGAGCACCACAAGCCCTGGCGCAGGAGTTACATTTCCCTCTCAGGGCCGTCGAGACTGAGCTTCAGCGCTTTGAGTCAATAACATGTGGACCCGATAGGTGACTGGTCCACATGTAATGCTCCCGAAGGCAGAGGGACAGTGGGGCCAAGAGGGGTGAGCCGCAGGTCGGGGGACGAGTGGTGTCATGGGTTTGAGTGACTTCGTGGGAATCGCGTGTGGCTGTGGAAGAAACTGGATGCTCGCCGCATTTTAGGTGGCCCACATGTCATGCACACAAAGGCAGAGGGGCGGTGCGGCCGAGAGGGGTGAGGCGCATGTCGGGGGGCGTGGTGCCGTGGGTTGGAGAGGCGTCGTGGGAATCACGAGATGAAACGTGATGGTCGCCGTAGTTGAACTTCCATGGACAAGCTGTCATGTCTACGGACACATGCACTGCATACCGATCACTGGAAGGAGTAGCAGAGAAAGCTATATATGCAGATAAATAGTTCCTTATAGTCAAGCGGACCCATGCTATTACTCTGTTCCAAAGACATGCACACCATCGAAATAGTCCATCTATATCAATATACACCGAGAGGGAATATTTTTTTTATAAGAGAGGAAATAGTTCATCCATCCATAATGCCCTCCTGCCGGTGTAGCCTTTTCTTCTTCTTCTTCTTCTTCTTCTTCTTCTTCTTCTTCTTCTTCTTCTTCTTGTTCTCATTCTCCGTGGGAGACGGCTTCACAACAATCTCTTTGGACCTTGCAGCTATCTCGAAACTCACACGGGCATCGACGGCAGCATATTTTATCCGCTCGTACGTCAAGGGCTAATTCTCCCATCCAGATGACCTTAATGCCACCGTCTCGTCACCCTTCTGAAGATTTGTATCGAGCACAAATTTTGCTACGTCGAATAGGGATGGTGTCTGTTTATCACAAACTTCTACAGGAATTTTGATTCTGGTTTGTAGGTCAGCGATGCTTTTCAAATCAAGGTTGTACGGCTCCAGCTTCTGTTTGTCCCCTTCGATGGCTGCCCCACAGAAGTATACGTCCTCCCGAGACAAGAAATCGTGAATCTCACCTGGTATGGAGGGCGAGTGTATGATGTGGTACACCAAAACATCATCTTCGAGGCACAGCTGAAGGACGGCGGCGCGCTGGATCTTCCCAGGGGCACGCTCCCTGTACTCTGCATCGAGACCGATGACCCTCGTCTCTACCTTTTCGAGGGAGTTGGATACATTGTTGATCCACTGCCGAACAACCCTTGGGTGGACGGTGACGGTGGCAACTATGCGCATCGATCCTTCGACGAGGACATGTTGGACGCTAAAAACCTGCATCTCGATCTCTTTCGCCATTTGGAACCGCTAAAACGGAGGGATATGGTTTGGAGAATTAGGATTGGATGGCTAGTCTAACTAAAGTAGTAGATGATTATTTAAAGAGGTTAAAACAATGTGAACGCAGTGGGGGCTGGATGCAAATGAAGACGAAGGGGAGGTGAAGAAGCCGAGGAGAATCGGTTCCCAATGGAGAAGTAAATGGGAGAAGTGGCGTGCAGGCAGTTGATTAGACGGCTAGGTAGACAAAACGAAAAGGCTATGCGGGTAGACTGGTGAGTCGTACCTGTTCGTGTACGTGCCCATCCTTCCTGATAGGTGGGACCTATGCAAACAGATAAAAAAATGTCTCGTAGCTTCTTTTTTTTGAGCGCGTGAGTGGGAGACACAACATTCTCTGGTTAAGGAATACTCCCTCCGTTTAGGTGAGTATAAGTCACCTTATGAAAATCAAGTTTTCCCAAAACCTTTAGGCGTGGAGCATTAACTTCCTGCTTGATCCCCTCCCAGACTCATTAGCCAGCGTTCTCTTCCTCTGCTGCCGCGTTCTACCTTTCCATTTTTCCTCTTCTCAAGTGTGGAACGATCTGCATGCCGTCCTTGATGCACCAGAACGACCACTCATGCATCGTGGCAGGGTGTTGATTGGGCATGCACCAGAATTTGGTTCTGCTCGCAATATGGATGGTACCTGAACGATGAAGTGAACAGGCATGCTAGCACGGGAGACCTGTTTCCGCTATACAATACTGGAGTACTCATGTTCCTACTACTACTAGTAGTAGTACAACTATGGTACACTTGATGGTCAAACTACTATTCATCCGGTCCTCACAGTGAAGTGACAACACCCTGCGCCTGACACTAGTCCAGGCTGTGTGTTCGGGTTGCCAAAGTCAGCCTCACCCTGTGCACTGTGCAGTCTGTCACCGCCGCTGTATAGCACATTGGCGCCTCGCCTCGTCTCCCTCTCCGCTCCCATAGCACCACTCCATATCCATCTCCTTCTCCATCTCCTTCTCCGTCTCCGTCTCCATCTCACTGTGCCCCCGTGTACCGTCGCCTCACTCGCCTCCCCCAGTACCACTATTCCCTCGCTAGCCACTCCGGCACCGACAACCTTCTCCCCCGTAAATCAAGCCCCCCAAAAACCGCACCTTTCAAACTCCACCATGGCCGAGCATGAACCGCGCAACATCCATATGAGCCGCGATTGGAGCAATCTCCCCAGTGACATCCTCGACCTCTGGTGTTCGTGTATGGATATGTTGAGCGCCCTGCGGCTGGCTGCATGCTCGAGGGACATGCACACGGCCATCTTCGAAGCGAGGCCTAAGCTTTTCAAGACACCCTGCTTGTTGCTATCTGGTCTTAGATTGGCTCACCTTGATACGGAGGCGTACATGATGCCCCTCGACTTCAATCCGATCTCCATTAGCCAAAACTTCTTTGCAGGTATGTAGTGGGTCGCCGTACATCATTTCCCTCGACATAAATCCGATCACCATCGCCCGAAACTTCTTGGCGGGTATGTACTGGGTCGGCATGAACTCCCACTGGATGGCTGCCTTCAGAGAAGACGGTAAAAAGTTGGTGCTCGTGAACTTCCAGACCTCCCATGAGATTATCCTTCCTCCGTTGGATTATATAGAGTATTACCATCGCGGTCCAAGTCATCTAGATTACCACGTCAGTTGGACGGACCTTGTTTTGTAGAAGATTGTAATCTACCAAGTGCCCACACGACATGCGAATTACGCAGACTTCAAGCTAATTGCCTTGTTCGACCGTGGACTCGCCTATCTTTGCGCCGGTGCCTTCTTTAGCTGGAGAGAACCCAGCTCGCAGCGGATCATCATCAAAGCTGATACACACTTCTGTGATGCTATTGAACACAATGGCATTATCTATGCGATCGACAAAGCAGATGGCACCACGTATTGCTGGGACGGCGCATGTAATTTGTTTCCCTCTCATGTTAATGATGAAGCCATGACACTATTTGAACTTTTTATGATGATTGGCATATCCCTGTTTGAGCAGAATTTGAGTAGAACTATGGCAATGTATTAGAGACGCCGTAAATCAGCTATATTTGGAATGAGTTAATTCATGCGATTGTGACTATGTCATTACAGCCAATTTGTACCCCGAATAATCAAACGGTTAGGAATATATGGATATTATCCTTATTTTACAGTAATCTATATGCTACTACTAAATATGGGTGTGTATCAATGGCCATGTTATTTTCCTCATTTTCATGATGTAGAAACATGCACCACACTGTTGGTTTCATCTAACCATACATTAGGGAAGTAAATGTGCATATGGAGAACTCTATATTTGGAAGTAGTGAAATCCTACAATGCTTACCATGTGTACATACCTATATTCGCCCTTCAGCAATCAATGGCTAGAATAATATCCTCACAAATTTTTTGCCCACAGAACACGAGTATATAACAATGCATGGTTTGTTAGTTACCTTGAAGAATTTGTTTGTGAGGACAGAACATGATTACATAACATGGTACATGGTAGTTTCCTGTGAAGAATCGATTGCGAGATAACATGAGTATAACCATGCATGGCACTTCTATATTTTCGAACCCAGTATACATTTCCCTGTATTTTCCTCCCAGTACCAACATGTACATATCAATGCTGTTTCTTGCATTATCCTACTCATACTCTGAACAATGCTGATCTTACATTAACAATGCCTGTTCTTTTTGATATGATGCAGTGTCCCTATAGTTACTGCCCTTTATAATCACACCACCTTTGCCAGAAACAGGGAAGCACAACTGGTTCCTCGCTCAATCAGACAACAGCAAAAGACTGATGATCATTCAGACACATGAGCCAGAAAATTTATATTGCAAAACCCCCACTGTATACAAGCACCGTGAAATACGTGAGTATCCGGACAGTGGCTGTTACGTCTATGAGCAGGATACCAGCTTGTTGGGGCCATCAGGATTTTTTAGTTGGAGGCGGGTAAACAGCCTTGGTTCACACTCTCTATTTCTCGGACTCAATTATTCGATTAACCAGGAGATCACCGTTTGCAAGGACCTTGATGGCAGAGAGTCTCTGTTTGCTATGGCAAACTGTGTCTACACAACGAGCCCTAGGAGTTCGGGAGCAAACTCCCCTGATTGTCAATGATACAGCCTGCGGCCAAAAGAAGGTGAGAATGACAAAGGCATCCGGATTAACTTTGATCCTTGGATGTCTCAATTATGACAGGCAGTGATGTGGTTATAGCCTTCAGGTTGATAGGTAATTGGGCTGTTGCATCGAAAGGGTGGAGTACTGGTGTCTCCAGATCACTGGTCACTGAAGCGGGGCTGCAAATTATGATGGTGTTGGATCATCTCTTCGAATGACTTTGTTGTCTTTGCTGGTGGTTCTGGATGGGTAGTTCTTTCTTTTGTTATGCATATTCCTTGTCATTTGGTCATCCTCGTCTATGTCACTCTTACTATGTAATAGTTTCTTCTATTTAGAATGTCATTCCCGTCTGGATCACAAGAGTCTGAGCGCTGCAGATGGGTGCGTTTTGGTGGTGTAGCAAGACTTCTTACGAACTATCATGTCTTGCTGTTTATGTCAGTAGTAGTCAGTAGTCAGTGTTTGAATGTTGTATATATCGTTGTTTGGAACTGTTTATTGTCTCGAACTACTGGTGGGCTAAATGAGGGCATCACCGTTCTCCAGTGTTCAGAGTATATCTCCTTTTTCAAGTTATATAATTTGAGCTCAGTGTCTTTTCGATGATGTACACTTGTTTGGGCCAGTGAGGTGTGGTTGAATATGGGCCGAGTAGTAACGCAATGCCAAACAGGTCAATTATGACTCTCAGGCCGGGCTCTCAAAAGATCCTAAAAAAAGGCCGGGCTCTCCAAAAAGAAAGAATAAGGACTCTTAGGCCGACATGTGGGCGCCACCGGTGTTTTCGTGCGCTTGCGCGCCGAGAGCATATTGGCGCGTGCTCGAAATTCATACTACCTTTTCATCCCCAGTCTCCCGCCCCTCCCCCACCTCTGGAATCTTGATTCCTACTCCAGTTCCCCCAAATCCCCCTCTTGTACTCCCTATACTCAAGCGCACTATCATGTCACCGGTCAACGCGGATCTCTGAGCCGGAGATCCTAAGGTCCTTCCTGCCTTCGGTCGCTGCGTGCTGTCACTCAATAGTGGCATGGCGGCGCTTGACGACCAGTTTGTTGGCAATGTGCTGATGGTAACCATCAACGGCGACCGGCCTCCCGTCTCGCCGGACAACCTTGTCAAAGCTCTTGGCATTGCGCACGGCATCCAAATAAGTGACTTAGTTGTCAAAGTCTGTCCGCCACCGGCTGATTTCTTCGTCAGGTTCCGGACAACTTTCGACTATAGTCGTGTGTTCGAATCTTCCCGGCGTTTTTTCTGCGATGGCGCGCTGGGAGCTTTGATCGGTGGTACCCAGGATGGGGCTCGATGCCCTCTGAGCTTGAATTTTTAACAAATCTTACCTTCCACGGCTTGCCTCGACGTGCTTGGAACAGCGAGTCCATGAACAAGCTTATCAACGACCTTGGAGGTGAGCTCGTAAGTATGTTTGTTCCTCCAGACAGCTGGGCTCTGACGGTTATGGCATGGATGAAGAAGCCGTCCACCATACCGAAGGTGATTGGTGTTGAGATACCGGTGGGGGAACCGGGTTTGTACTACTCTTCGCCACCAAGGCCGCCGCAGACCACGTTAGGGATGTACCTGTATCGAGTGTTCGTGCATGTTGAAGAAGTGGTCAATCCATCAATCGAAGTCCTGCCGCCACCGCTGGTGCCAGGGTCCGTCGACGACGTCCATTACAGGAGTCAACGTCAGACTTTCCCCGTGTTGCTCGGAACGATGGATGGCACAGGGCCTACTCCATCGCGCGGCGGAGGCCACTGCTTCTTTGGGAGAAGAGGCAGGGCTGGCTGCCTGGATGTGCTCTAATTTGAGGTAACAACTGAATCTTGTCAGATACTAGTTAAATCCGAGCTATGGGTGTGAAGCACTGATATGCCAGTACATTTGATTGTGACCTGTTCTAATTTTGTACCTGAACTTTTTTTAGAAAGGGTTGTACGTCAACTTAATGTGCTAGCAGAACTTATTGTCTTGTCTGTCTGTTTTCTTTGCACAACATTCAAGATATTTCCCCGTCATTGATAAAGACGATGAACCGTTATGTACGACTTCGTTGGTTTCAACATAGCCCTTCCCGTAGCAATCCACTGCTTCCATCCTGATTGTGCCGCCTGCATGAAATTTTTGTATGCAAGTTCAGTGTGCTATGATGTTCTATATGATTGTGTCAACTATATAAGTTTTTACTGAGCATCAGCAATGCATATGGCTGGAAGATGTATTTACGAGCATCGACCGATGGGTCTCTCTCTCTCTCTCTCTCTCTCTCTCTCACACACACACACACACACACACACACACACACGCACGCACACACACGCGCACACGCACAAGTGGGACCCGTTGAATTATTTATTTGCTCGTGACAACTTTTAATTAGGTTCCACTATAATCTAACTTTTTTCTTAAGTTATTAATTGAGCTCAGTGACTTCAAAAAGTTGTGCAGAAGCCTTGTTTGGGCCTTTCCGGCGTCGCTGAATGTGGGCTGAGTAACCATGTTAGGTTGTACTGTACTACACATGCCTTTTTTTCAACATCAGCACTGCAACTGGGCCGACAGTTGTACACAATATCCGGGTCAACTTGTTATTCTCCGCCCCGCTGGACTGCAAACTTTCCTAGGAGGTATGCATATGCTTAACAAGAAATGGACTTTAAGAAATAATAAATGGGATGTAATTATAATAACTGGGCAGTAACTATGCACCAAACACGTAATTAGTTTAAAAAATATATTATTTTTGGAATTTGAAAATTTTAATTTCATTACTTGTTGCGCGCGTAATATTTCGTTGGATTTTAATGTAATACAACTTTATTTTGAAATTATATTTAACCTGAGTAGAAATTTCGGATAAAAATATTTCGGATCCCATCAAAATGTGGGAATTTTTTTTGAATTCTGTTTTGAGTGGTTGTTTGAAATTATTAATCGTTGTCCTAGCTAGAAGTTGGGATGTACTTTTAACAAACTGTAAATGGGCCGTAGTAAATTCCATTAGAATTAAAAAATGGGTTGTACATTCTTACAAATTGCAAATGGGCTATATGTTCTCTGCCAAATCCGAGCTATGGGCCTACTAAGTTGAGACGTACCAAGGGCTTTGTCTTTGCTAAAAAACCAAGGGCTTTGTCAACTTAGTCAATATAAATGATTCTAGCTGCAGTGATCGTATGATGTCCATCCAACGGCCATAGTGCTTCTTCAACCTCTGGTCTTCCTGCTCCAGCCGCCCAAACCAGCGCCGGTCGTGTCGCATGCTCCTGCCTCCCGTGGCCGGCTGTGCTGCCGTGGAGGCCTCACCACCCCCTACTATTCCCATCGCTGGCCAGGCCCTGCGGCAACGACAGCCTCACACCGCAGTCGAACCAGTGAACCCTCGTACTCCTCTCTGCATAGGCTTCCACTGCAGCGTCTTCCCTGGCTCCCCGTCGTCCCCTTCCTAGGCCTCGCCGTGGTCCACCGCCGTGGTGCTCTCGGCGCGGCGTGGTAAACGTGGTCAAGGAACGACTTCCATCGGACGTGGACTGTACATGGAGAGGCTGACAGTTGGGTCCACGGCCGCAGCAAGGAAGTGCCTCCTTATTATGGGGAAAATAATTATTCCTCCACCTGACAGCTGGGACCCACCGGATGGGCCACTGTATTTCGCGAAAAAAACGTTTCCCCTTGACTGCTGGGACCCACCAGCTTCATCTTCACACGCAAGGAAGTGCGTTCGGGCAAAAAAACGATTCGCCCCCCTGACTGCTGGGACCCACCAGCTACATCTTCGGACTCAAGGAAGTGCGTCCGGGCAAAAAAATGATTCGCCCCGCTGACTG
>NC_057807.1:622607370-622608495 GCF_018294505.1 Triticum aestivum | reverse complement strand
CCCCTAACCACTGGGACCCACCAGCTACATCTTCGCATGCAAGGAAGTGCGTCCGAAAAAAAACGATTAGCCCCCCTGACTGCTGGGACACACCAGCTACATCTTCACACGCAAGGAAGTGCCTGACAGTTGGGACCCACCTGGTCAAAGCGTACGTAGAGTTGTCATTCTGGTCGTGAACGTGTACGTACATATATACTGGTGGATGTAGAGGCGCGCACGTGTCGTAGTAGAGGCACCCACGTAGCATGTACACGTACGTACAACAGCCAGGGTTCAAGAGAGAAAATACGGCCACGTATGTGTACATACGGGCGGGGTCTCGAACGCCTACTCGCGCATATATACGTACGACCAGGGCTCGTGTACATTGGCTGGGTCGGAACGGAGAAACAACGTCGTCGTCGTGTTCATGGGGAGCCAACCGGCTGGGTCGGAACGGAATGCACGGTCGTGTTCATCGGGAGGGCTTGGACGGAACATGCGATGGAAACGAGGCCTGGCGTACCGCAAAATAGAGGAAACGGCCTTGTGTTCGATCGGCCACGTTCGAAACGGGATCCTGTTCATCGGGAGGGGTCTGGCGTACCGCAAATCGGAGGAAATGGACCTCCTACGGTTGAAATGGGGGTCCTGTTGATCGGGAGGGGTGTGGCGTACCGCAAAACGGATGAAACGGACCTCCTACAGTCGAAACGGGGGTCCTGTTGATCGGGAGGGGTGTGGCGTACCGCAAAATGGACGAAACGGACTTGTGTTGGAGCACTACGGTCGAAATGGGGGTCCTGTTCATCAGGAGGGGTGTGGCGTACCGCAAAACGAGACTCCACGGGATACTGTTCATCTCCACCGTCGACCTCCTCCAGCCTCCACCTGCGACTGTTCATCCATGGGCTCCTGTTCATCCAGCCTCCACCACGCGCTACTCCACCGGCTACTGTTCAACCTCCCCTCTCCACGGGCTCCTGTTCAACCACCCCTCCACGGGCTACTGTTCATCCACCCCTCCACCGTCTACTGTTCATCCAGCCCTCCACGGGGTCGTCCTGTTCATCCGGCCCTCCACACCACGGGGTCCTGTTCATCCAGAGGCAACGCCACAGGTCCTGTTCATCCACTCCCACG
>NC_057807.1:622576678-622607051 GCF_018294505.1 Triticum aestivum | reverse complement strand
TGCCCTAGAGGCAATAATGAAGTTATTATTTATTTTCTTATTTCATGATAAATGTTTATTATTCATGCTAGAATTGTATTAACCGGAAACATAATACATGTGTGAATACATAGACAAACATAGTGTCACTAGTATGCCTCTAATTGACTAGCTTGTTGATCAAAGATGGTTATGTTTCCTAACCATAGACATGTGTTGTCATTTGATTAATGGCATCACATCATTAGGAGAATGATGTGATTGACATGACCCATTCCGTTAGCCTAGCACTTGATCGTTTAGTATGTTGCTATTTCTTTCTTCATGACTTATACATGTTCCTGTAACTATGAGATTATGCAACTCCCGTTTACCGGAGGAACACTTTGGGTGCTACCAAACATCACAATGTAACTGGGTGATTATAAAGGAGTACTACAGGTGTCTCCAAAGGTACATGTTGAGTTGGCGTATTTCGAGATTATGTTTTGTCACTCCGATTGTCGGAGAGGTATCTCTGGGCCCTCTCGGTAATGCACATCACTATAAGCCTTGCAAGCAATGTGACTAATGAGTTAGTTGCGGGATGATGCATTACGTAACGAGTAAAGAGACTTGCCGGTAATGATATTGAACTAGGTGTTGGATACCGACGATCGAATCTCGGGCAAGTAACATACCGATGACAAAGGGAACAAAGTATGTTGTTATGCGGTTTGCCGATAAAGATCTTCGTAGAATATGTAGGAGCCAATATGGGCATCCAGGTTCCGCTATTGGTTATGGACCAATAATAGTTCTAGGTCATGTCTACATAGTTCTCGAACCCGTAGGGTCCGCACGCTTAAGGTTTCGATGACAGTTATATTATGAGTTTATGAGTTTTGATGTACCGAAGGATTTCGGAGTCCCGGATGAGATCGGGGACATGACGAGGAGTCTCGAAATGGTCGAGACGTAAAGATCGATATATTGGACGACTATATTCGGAGTTCGGAAAGGTTCCGAGTGATTCGGGTATTTATCGGAGTACCGAAGAGTTACGGGAATTCACCGAGGAGAAGTATTGGGCCTTATTGGGCCATACGGGAAACAGAGAGGGGCTGCCTAGGACAGGCCGCGCGCCCCCCCAAGGCCTAGTCCGAATTGGACTAAGGGGAGGGGCCGCACCCCCTCCTTCCTTCCCTTCTCTCTTCCCCTTCCTTCTCTCCTACTCCTACTAGGAAAGGAGGAGTCCTACTCCCGGTGGGAGTAGGACTCCCCCCTTGGGCGCGCCTCCTCCTTGGCCGGCCCTCCCCTTGCTCCTTTATATATGGGGGCAGGGGGCACCCCATAACACACAAGTTGATCTACGGATCGTTCCTTAGCCGTGTGCGGTGCCCCCCTCCACCATATTCCACCTCGGTCATATCGTCGCGGAGTTTAGGCGAAGCCCTGCGCCGGTAGAGCATCATCATCGTCACCACGCCGTCGTGCTGACGGAACTCATCCCCGAAGCTTTGCTGGATCGGAGCCCGGGGATCGTCATCGAGCTGAACGTGTGCTGAACTCGGAGGTGCCGTACGTTCGGTACTTGGATCGGTCGGATCGTGAAGACGTACGACTACATCAACCGCGTTGTGCTAACGCTTCCGCTTATGGTCTACGAGGGTACGTGGACAACACTCTCCCCTCTCGTTGCTATGCCATCACCATGATCTTGCGTGTACGTAGGAAATTTTTTGAAATTACTATGTTCCCCAATAGTGGCATCCGAGCCTAGGTTTTATGCGTTGATGTTATATGCACGAGTAGAACACAAGTGAGTTGTGGGCGATACAAGTCATACTGCTTACCAGCATGTCATACTTTGGTTCGGCGGTATTGTGAGATGAAGCGGCCCGGACCGACATTACGCGTACGCTTACGCGAGACTGGTTTCACCGTTGCGAGCACTCGTGCTTAAAGGTGGCTGGCGGGTGTCTGTCTCTCTCACTTTAGCTGAATCGAGTGTGGCTACGCCCGGTCCTTGCGAAGGTTAAAACAGCACCAACTTGACGAACTATCGTTGTGGTTTTTATGCGTAGGTAAGAACGGTTCTTGCTAAAGCCCGTAGCAGTCACGTAAAATTTGCAACAACAAAGTAGAGGACGTCTAACTTGTTTTTGCAGGGCATGTTGTGATGTGATATGGTCAAGACGTGATGCTATATTTTATTGTATGAGATGATCATGTTTTGTAACCGAAGTTATCGGCAACTGGCAGGAGCCATATGGTTGTCGCTTTATTGTATGAAATGCAAACGCCCTGTAATTGCTTTACTTTATCACTAAGCGGTAGCGATAGTCGTAGAAGCAATAGATGGCGTAACGACAACGATGCTACGATGTAGATCAAGGTGTCGCGCCAGTGATGATGGTGATCACGATGGTGCTTCGAAGATGGAGATCACAAGCACAAGATGATGATGGCCATATCATGTCACTTATATTGATTGCATGTGATGTTTATCCTTTATGCATCTTATCTTTCTTTGATTAACGGTAGCATTTTAAGATGATCTCTCACTAATTATCAAGAAGTGTTCTCCCTGAGTATGCACCGTTGCGAAAGTTCTTCGTGCCGAGACACCACGTGATGATCGGGTGTTATAGGCTCTACGTTCAAATACAACGGCTGCAAAACAGTTGCACACGCGGAATACTCGGGTTAAACTTGACGAGCCTAGCATATACAGATATGGCCTCGGAACACGGAGACCGAAAGGTCGAGCGTGAATCATATAGTAGATATGATCAACATAATGATGTTCACCATTGAAACTACTCCATCTCATGTGATGATCAGACATGGTTTAGTTGATTTGGATCACGTGATCACTTAGATGACTAGAGAGATGTCTGTCTAAGTGGGAGTTCTTAAGTAATATGATTAATTGAACTTAAATTTATCATGAACTTAGTCCTGGTAGTATTTTGCAAATTATGTTGTAGATCAATAGCTTGCGTTGTTGCTTTCATATGTTTATTTTGATATGTTCCTAGAGAAAATTGTGTTGAAAGATGTTAGTAGCAATAATGCGGATTGGATCCATGATCTGAGGTTTATCCTCATTGCTGCGCAGAAGAATTATGTCCTTGATGCACCGCTAGGTGACAAACCTATTGCAGGAGCAGATGCAGATGTTATGAACGTTTGGCTAGCTGAAAATGATGACTACTTGATAGTTTAGTGCACCATGCTTAAACAGCTTAGAATCGGGACTTCAAAGACGTTTTGAACGTCATGGACCATATGAGATGTTCCAGGAGTTGAAGTTAATATTTCAAGCAAAATACCCGAGTTGAGAGACATGAAGTCTCCAACAAGTTCTATAGCTAAAAGATGGAGGAGAATCGCTCAACTAGTGAGCATGTGCTCAGATTGTCTGGGTACTACAATCACTTGAATCAAGTGGGAGTTAATCTTACAGATAAGATAGTGATTGACAGAATTCTCTAGTCACCATCACTAAGTTACTAGTACTTCGTGATGAACTATAGTATGCAAGGGATGACGAAAACGATTCCCGAGCTCTTCGTGATGTTGAAATCAACGAAGGTAGAAATCAAGAAAGAGCATCAAGTGTTGATGGTTGACAAGATCACTAGTTTCAAGAAAAAAGGCAAAGGGAAAGAAAGGGGAACTTCAAGTAGAATGACAAGCAAGTTGTCATTCCCATGAAGAAGCCCAAAGCTGAACCAAAGCCTGAAACTGAGTGCTTACACTGCAAAGGAAATGGTCACTTGAAACGGAAATACCCTGAATATTTGGTGGATAAGAAGGATGGCAAAGTGAACAAGGGTATATTTGATATACAGGTTATTGATGTGTGCCTTACTAGTGTTTATAGTAGCCCCTGAGTATTTGATACTTGTTCGGTTGCTAAAAAATTAGTGATTCGAAATAGGAGTTACAGGATAAACAGAGACTAGTTGAAGGGGAAGTGACGATGAGTGTTGGAAGTAGTTCCAAGATTGATATGTTCATCATCGCACCCTCCCTATACTTTCGGGATTAGTGTTAAACCTAAATAAATGTTATTTGGCGTTTGCGTTGAGCATGAATATGATTTGCTCATGTTTATTGCAATACTGTTATTCATTTAAAGTCAGAGAATAATTATTGTTCTGTTTACATGAATAAAACCTTTGATGGTCATACACCCAATGAACATAGTTTGTTGGATCTCGATCGTAGTGATACACATATTCATAATATTGATGCCAAAAGATGAAAAGTTAATAATGATAGTGCAACTTGTTTGTGGCACTGCCGTTTGGGTCATATCGGTGTAAAGCGCATGAAGAAACTCCATAAAGATGGATTTTTGGAATCACTTGGTTATGAATCATTTGATGCTTGCGAACCGTGCCTTTTGGGCAAGATGACTAAAACTTCGTTCTCCAGAACAATGGAACAAGCTACTGACTTATTGGAAATAATACATACCAATGTATGCGATCCAATGAGTGTTGATGCTCGTGACAAGTATCGTTATTTTCTGACCTGCACAAGATGATTTGAGCAGATATGGGTATATCTACTTGATGAAACATAAGTCTGAAATAATTGAAAGGTTCAAAGAATTTCAGAGTGAAGTGGAAAAATCATCGTAACAAGAAAATAAAGTTTCTACGATCTAATCGCGGAGACGAATATTTGAGTTACGAGTTTGGTCTTCAATTAAAACAATGTGGAATAGTTTCATAGCTCACGCCACCTGGAACACCACAACGTTATGGTGTGTCCGTACATCGTAACCGCACTTTATTGGATATGGTGCGATCTATGATGTCTCTTATCGGTTTTACCACTATCGTTTTGGGGTTGTGCATTAGAGACAGCTGCATTCACGTTTAAAAGGGCACCATCTAAATCCGTTGAGACGACACCATATGAACTATGGTTTAGCAGTAAACCTAAGCTGTCGTTTCTTAAAGTTTGGAGTTGCGATGCTTATATGAAAAAAGTTTCAACCTGATAAGCTCAAACCCAAATCGGAGAAGTGCGTCTTCATAGAATACCCAAAGGTAACTATTGGGTACACCTTCTATCACAGATCCGAAGGCAAGTTATTCATTGCTAAGATGGATCCTTTCTAGAGAAGAAGTTTCTCTCGAAAGAAGTGAGTGGGAGGAAAGTAGAGCTTTATAAGGTAATTTGTACCTTCTCTCGAATTGGAAAGTAGTTCATCACAGAAATTAGTTCCAGTGATTCCTACACCAATTAGTGAGGAAGCTAATGATGATGATCATGAAACTTCAGATCAAGTTACTACCAAACTTTGTAGATCTTCCAGATTAAGACCCGCACCAGAGTGGTACGTATTCTTATTCTGGAAGTCATGTTACTAGACCATGATGAACCTACAAACTATGAGGAAGCGATGATGAGCCCAGATTCCACGAAATGGCTTGAGGCCATAAAATCTGAGATATGGTCCATGTATGAGAACAAAGTATGGACTTTGATTGACTTGCTCGATGATCAGCAAGCCATGTTAAATAAATGGATCTTCAAGAGGAAGACGGACATTGATAGTAGTGTTACTATCTACTAAGCTCGACTTGTTGTGAAATGTTTTCAACAAGTTCAAGGTGTTGAATATGATGAGATTTTCTCACTCGTATCGAAGCTTAAGTCTGTCTGAATCATGTTACCAATTGCCACATTTTATGAAATCTGGCAAATGGATGTCAAAACTGCATTCCTTAATGGATTTATTAAAGAAGAGTTGTATATGATGCAACCAGAAAGTTTTTGTCAATCCTAAAGATGCTAACAAAGTGTGCAAGCTCCAGCAATCCATCAATGGACTGGTGCAAGCATCTCGGAGTTGGAATATACGCTTTGATGAGTTGATCAAAGCATATGGTTTTATACAGACTTTTGAAGAAGCCTGCATTTACAAGAAAGTGAGTGGGAGCTCTGTAGCATTTCTACTATTATATGTGGATGACATATTGTTAATTAGAAATGATATGGAAATTCTGGATAGCATGAAAGGATACTTGAATAAGAGTTTTTCAAAGCAAGACCTCGGTGAAGCTGCTTACACATTGAGCATCAAGATCTATATAGATAGATCAAGACGCTTGATAAGATTTTTCAATGAGTACATACCTTGATAAAATTTTGAAATAGATCAAAATGGAACAGTCAAAGAAGGAGTTCTTGCATGTGTTACAAGGTGTGAAGTTGAGTAAGACTCAAAACCCGACCATTGCAGAAAATAGAAAGAGAATGAAAAGTCATTCCCTATGCCTCAGTCATAGGTTCTATAAAGTATGCTATGCTGTGAACCAGACCTATTGTATACCTTGCTCTGTGTTTGGCAAAGAAATACAATTTTGATCTAATAAGTATATCACTGGACATGGGTCAAGAATATCCTTAGTGATGACTAAGGAGATGTTTCTCAATTATGGAGGTGATAAAAGAGCCCGTCGTAAAAGTTACAACGATGCAAGCTTTTACACCAATCCAGATGACTCTAAGTCTCAATCTGGATACATATTAAAAGTGGGAGCAATTAGCTAGATTAGCTCCGTGCAGAGCATTGTGGACATAGAATATTTGTGAAATACATATGGCTCTGAATATGACAGACCCGTTGACTAAGCTTCTCTCACGAGCAAAACATGATCATACCTTAGTACTCTTTTGGGTGTTAATCACATAGCGATGTGAAATAGATTATTGACTCTAGTTAACCCTTTGGGTGTTGATCACATGATGATGTGAACTATGGGTATTAATCACATTCAGATGTGAATATTGGTGTTAAATCACATAGCAATGTGAACTAGATTATTGACTCTAGTGCAAGTGGGAGACTGAAGGAAATATGCCCTAGAGGCCTTAATAAAGTTATTATTTATTTCCTTATTTCATGATAAATGTTTATTATTCATGCTAGAATTGTATTAACCGGAAACATAATACATGTGTGAATACATAGACAAACATAGTGTCACTAGTATGCCTCTACTTCACTAGCTTGTTGATCAAAGATGGTTATGTTTCCTAACCATAGACATGTGTTGTCATTTGATTAACGGGATCACATCATTAGGATAATGATGTGATTGACATGACCCATTCCGTTAGCCTAGCACTTGATCGTTTAGTATGTTGCTATTGCTTTCTACATGACTTATACATGTTCCTGTAACTATGAGATTATGCAACTCCCGTTTACCGGAGGAACACTTTGGGTGCTACCAAACGTCACAACGTAACTGGGTGATTATAAAGGAGTACTACAGGTGTCTCCAAAGGTACATGTTGAGTTGGCGTATTTCGAGATTAGGTTTTGTCACTCCGATTGTCGGAGAGGTATCTTTGGGCCCTCTCGGTAATGCACATCACTATAAGCCTTGCAAGCAATGTGACTAATGATTTAGTTGCGGGATGATGCATTACCTAACGAGTAAAGAGACTTGCCGGTAACGAGATTGAACTAGGTATTGGATACCGACGATCGAATCTCGGGCAAGTAACATACCGATGACAAAGGGAACAAAGTATGTTGTTATGCGGTTTGACCGATAAAGATCTTCGTAGAATATGTAGGAGCCAATATGGGCATCCAGGTTCCGCTATTGGTTATTGACCAAGAATAGTTCTAGGTCATGTCTACATAGTTCTCGAACCCGTAGGGTCCGCACGCTTAAGGTTTCGATGACAGTTATATTATGAGTTTATGAGTTTTGATGTACCAAACGAGTTCGGAGTCCCGGATGAGATCGGGGACATGACGAGGAGTCTCGAAATGGTCGAGACGTAAAGATCGATATATTGGACGACTATAGTCGGAGTTCTGAAAGGTTTCGAGTGATTCGGGTATTTATCGGAGTACCGGAGAGTTACGAGAATTCGCCGGGGAGAAGTATTCGGCCTTATTGGGCCATACGGGAAAGAGAGGGGGCTGCCTAGGGCAGGACGCGCGCCCCCCCAAGGCCTAGTCCGAATTGGACTAAGGGGAGGGGCCACACCCCCTCCTTCCTTCCCTTCTCTCTTCCCCTTCCTTCTCTCCTACTCCTACTAGGAAAGGAGGAGTCCTACTCCCGGTGGGAGTAGGACTCCCCCCTTGGGCGCGCCTCCTCCTTGGCCGGCCCTCCCCTTGCTCCTTTATATACGGGGGCAGGGGGGCACCCCATAACACACAAGTTGATCTACGGATCGTTCCTTAGCAGTGTGCGGTGCCCCCCTCCACCATATTCCACCTCGGTCATATCGTCGCGGAGTTTAGGCGAAGCCCTGCGCCGGTAGAGCATCATCATCGTCACCACGCCGTCGTGCTGACGGAACTCATCCCCGAAGCTTTGCTGGATCGGAGCCCGGGGATCATCATCGAGCTGAACGTGTGCTGAACTCGGAGGTGCCGTACGTTCGGTACTTGGATCGGTCGGATCGTGAAGACGTACGACTACATCAACCGCGTTGTGCTAACGCTTCCGCTTACGGTCTACGAGGGTACGTGGACAACACTCCCCCCTCTCGTTGCTCTGCCATCACCATGATCTTGCGTGTACATAGGAAATTTTTTGAAATTACTACGTTCCCCAACACCCGCAACGCTCACTGTTCATCCAGAGAGGCAGCATCGATCGGCTTCAGTTAGCAGCAGTAGCGAAGGAATCGATCGCTCGGGTTCAGTAACGCGTAGCCTGCAGTGCAATCGCTCGGGTTCAGTTAGAGCCCAACGCCTCACTCGGGTTTAGTTAGAGCCAACGCCTCGCACACATGCGCGTACGTGTACGAGAGAAACACACATCGCTCCGCCCCCGACCATCCACCGTAACCGGGAACTCCCCGAAATTTTCCTCGCCCTCGCTTCTACCACGGTTTTTTCCGTCATGGACGGCCCAAAGAATGTCATGTAGATGCGTCTCTGGCCCGCCCAGGACGAAAAGCCCATTTTTTGTCATGATTTTTTGTCATAGAAGTAGGAGCCCACCACATCTATGATGATACCGGGTTTTGTCACAATTATCATCATAGAAGTGTCATATGTATGACAGAAAAAAATTTCGTTCGGTTCAAAATGTCACGGATGTGTCTTTTTTGTAGTGATTTGAGACCAACTGGTCCTAAGTTGTTCGGGGGGCTCCAAAACCTAAACCATAATGACCATTTTGGTCAGGAAGGTCATTATTTCCTTACACAATATGGTCATAAGTAGACATCACTAGTCCGCTGCTTTATTTCTAGCTGATTACTACCAATCTAGATCATTGTAAACGTGGATGCATTTATATGATTGAGCACCACCTCATCGATTTTGCCTATGTGGCATGTCTATGTGTCAATTTTTGCCTACGTGTCATATCCATGTGTCAATTTCATCTTACGTGTCTGGATAGCACTTGGTTTGATCCAACAAGGAATAAAAGAAACTTTATTAATAAATGAATTAGTGGAAAGCAATATTACAAAGCTTTCAATCTGGATAAAAGAAACAATACATTTTATTACTATAAATATGAATACAAAGTATTCAGAAATACATTTTATTACTATAAATAAAAATACAAAGTATTCAGGAATTATATTTACAAAGTATTCAGGAATTATATTTTATTACTATACATTTAGTAAACCTAAACTAAACCTAGACTAAATCATTTTCTAGTTCTTCTCTTGATCTTCTTATAATCTTATCCTCAAGTTCAAGACCTGCAAAAGAAACAATACAGGAAGAGGGAGTATGTTGCATTAGAAATGTTGCATTCCCTTTGGGAAATGCATTATTATATGAGCTGGCACTTAGGCCTACTTGGAACTTGCCCAAATACCTTTAATGGGAAGTTTCCAATAGAAAACCAGCAGAGCCAAGTACATGATTAAATGTGCAGATCAAAAACAAAAGGAACAGTACATGATCAAGTATCAAGGGAGAATAGCTGTAGTAGATCAAGTCCAAGAGTGGAGTATGTCTAGGATATATGTACAACAAGAGGTGAAAGTCATAGCTCACAAATCCAACAAACAACAACAGCACCAGCTCAACAAGTAACAACCACAAACACCATAACAACAACACCAGCTCATTTGCAAAGTTATAATTGAAGGGGCATAGTTGTCACTATGAGTCGAGCTGGCTCAAGACACAACCTAGCAACTATGTACATCAATACAAACATGCCAATAAAACTTAAAACAATACTACCTGTATATGTCAACAGATGGCATCATCAGCTAACTAACAACAGTAATAGTATATACTGTTGGACAAAAACTTCAACCATAGTGTGTATGGGCAACAAAAGCATAGTGGTACAACAGACGGACATCTACAACCATGTTAACAAGCAGCACTAGCACTAGCACACAAATATAAACGAGTTCATATACCTCCAGTAGCAGTTATGTGTTGGACAAAAACTCCAACCAAGGTAGGATTTTGGGGGGTTTGTCCTCAGATAGCCTAGAAGTGCTAGGACTATGACAACATAGGATCATGAGTGTAGAATCTGTTAATATCCCAGTGAGATTAGCCTCAGACCAGCATCATTGGCTTGGCGAAAGATCAAGAAAAGCATCTGTTCTTATCAGATTTTAGGAGAGAATGAAGAGAAAATACTAAGACCAAGAGAGTATTTGTTGAATACCAGAATTAGGAGAGAACACTACTAGGGAAAAGCCTAGCAGCAGCGCGGGTTTTAGGCCTAGCAGTAGCGTGTGCTGGTGCGCTACTGGTACGGCGCTATAGCTAAAGGTTAGCAGTAGCGTGCCTTAACTCACGCTACTGCTATATCGACTTAGTAGTAGCACTTTCCCAGAGGAGCGCTACTGGTAATTAGTAGTAGCGCTTCTCTCTGCCCGCACTACTACTATTATATCATATTTTATTTCTTTTTTATTTCATGTTGTATTCATACACCTTTACACAAGCTTTCATACAACAGGAATTTAGAGATTGCTTTTACATCATAATGAGTTATTACATCACGGGGTGAAAGAACCATTGACTAGTTTCAAGTGGATGTCCATCCACTTGAAACTAATCCGCGATTCTTTCACCCAATGCTATAATAAATATCATCATCATCATATCATTAACAACTTATCATCATAATACATCATTGTCATATAACACCTCCTCAAGATCATCGTTTTCATCAATGAGACATCACATAACAAATTGGTCAGTAGTCGTAATCACAACTACTCCTCATCATCAACTCTAACACATTGTACCACATAATAAACATATTGTACCTCATAGGACCTACTACATTCTCTTAGGACCTACTATATTCTCTAAGGTAAAATAGCAAAAAACAAGATAGCCCCTGACTCTCCATTATGGAGAATGGATATTATCCTATCTCCAATTCTTGCCTTTCGCTTAATGTTACTTCCAAGAACCTCCTTACGAATGTCCAAACATTTTTTTCCATTCTTTGATTAGCATGTGTTCACCGGTTTTAGAAATCCCATATGCACAGGTGAGATCCGTAGGTTGACCTGGCTGTAGGTTCAGAACCGCAAGGCGACCATTCTGATACATTAGATGAGGCACACAATCCATCAAGATTTTTTGTTGAAAAACATAGTAATAACTTTGTAGTTAGCAATGATGTACTAGTTTTAGAAGTATGCAAAAGATGCATGGATGTCGTAATAGTAAAAAATCTTACCAGGGTATCTCCATAGAAGTTACCATGGTTCAACACGTGCACGAGTGGAACGTATTCACCATAATTTGGAGGAGTTCGATAATAGGTATTGTAATACTCAAGAAAAGTACAAAATGTGATCAGATGATTTTTCTCCTTATAAGTTAATTCGGAGCCATCGGTCTAGTGGGTTTTGTCTACCATCTTCTGCACATTCTTTGAAGAATCAAAATAAGATGTCAGTGGAAATAAGCAGTCAACTATTTTGAAATAAACAATATAAATTTGTTAATAACTATGTTTGAGAAACTCACATAGCGATAGAATCGGAAGCGTATCAACAAGGACCCAAATGTCCATATTGTCTTGCTCGATGTCAGGATCACCAAGATCCATGGTGACAATCATACCCTCATAAAAACCATACATTTTTCAAAGTGCTTCCCAATTTTGGCAACCAAAATGGGTTATGCTCTGAGAATTGTACAGATTTATTTCAAAATCCATATCATGATGGGTCCTTAGGTGTATTTTCTTTGTTTCAAAATTTTCATGGTCTTCAAAACCCATCCTCTCCAAGACACATCGTCTTGCATGGCATGGGATAAGCTAGTCAAATTGTAAAAGATGAAAATTAGACGTTGAAATAGTTGAAGTCATGCTTAATTACGAAAAAAACACTTGTCGTCGTTTACCGTTTCAACATCGAAGGTCTCCTCGAGCTTAATGCTGAAGCGCCGATCTTCGTCGAGCTGAAGGAACCTGTCGCATAGACCTCGATCGTCCTGGCACCAGCTGCACTCCCCCGGGAGACTTTCGTCGTCCGAGTACGACATTTCCTACGTTCATAATTCAAAGATTAAACTTGTACAATTAAATATATGTACTAAAAAACCTAAATTACATCTTTTTTTTGAGAAAATCCAGGCCACTCAATATTTCCTACATATTCTAGCACAAGTCATGCCAGAATTCATGGAAAAATCTGGCATGACCTTTGCTAAAAAAGGACATATCGAGCGCCTGAAATTTGCCGGAACGGAAATTAATCAACACTCCGGCAAAACATAGGCCACTCGGAGGTGTAACCTGAACATGACCGACCACTTGGGCAACCACATATCCTATTTGAGCAACACAAGATATACATGAAGATTTGGCTGGTCTCACCTCGAGGTCGGAGGGGGTCGGTGACGGGGACGACGGCGGGGATGATGGAGGGGCTCCTTGATTCTGCAAAAGCAAAAACCCTATAAGTTATCACTAATACATCCCGAATAATTGCTTAAACTAAAAAATAACAACAAATATGACATGTTCAACTAGTTCTATTAATTCAACTAGTTCTTATTAAATATAAACTTACTATAAATAGAAAAAAACTAGTTCTTTCTAAAAATAAAGTAGTTCAACTAGTTATATTAATTATCTTGCTAAAAATACATTAGTTCTATTAATTCAACTAGTTTATCAATTTACTTAATAAACTAGTTCAACTAAAACTAAACTAGTTCAACTAGTTTATTAATTTACTTACTAATTATTTTAAACACTTACTAAAAACAGTAAAAAAAACTACATTATACAATAGTAAAAAACATCTACTATTAACCATACTGCCCTAGTTAACTAGTACCATCACTACTACTAATTAACATCTACTACTACTAAAAATCATTATCTATGAACCCTAAATTAACATCTACCACTACTAAAAAACATCTAGTACTAACTAAGCAGAGAGGAAGGGAGTGGGGGGCTTACAGAGAGGGGAGAGATGGTGGCGGGGAGGTGCTCGGCGATGGAGAGGTAGGGGCGGCGAGGGCGGGCCCGAGATCGGGAGGAGGCGGGGCTGGGCGGGCTCGGGCGGCGACGGTGAGGTCGAGGGCTGATAACCCACAAGTGTAGGGGATCACAATAGCTTTCGAGGGTAGAGTATTCAACCCAAAATTATTGATTCGACACAAGGGAAGCCAAAGAATATTCTTAAGTATTAGCATTTGAGTTTTCAATTCAACCACACCTGGATAACTTAGTATCTGCAACAAAGTATTTAGTAGCAAAGTAATATGATAGTAATGGTAACAGTGGCAAAAGTAAAGATAGTAATGATAGCAGTATTGTAGTGATTGTAACAGTAGCAACGGTAAAGTAGATAAGCGAAGCACAATATATGAAAAGCTCGTAGGCATTGGATCAATGATGGATAATTATGTCGGATGCGATTCCTCATGTAATAGTTATAACATAGGGTGACACAGAACTAGCTCCAATTCATCAATGTAATGTAGGCATGTATTCCAAATATAGTCATACGTGCTTATGGAAAAGAACTGGCATGACATCTTTTGTCCTACCCTCTCGTGGCAGCGGGGTCCTAGTGGAAACTAAGGGATATTAAGGCCTCCTTTTAATAGAGTAGCGGACCAAAGCATTAGCACATAGTGAATACATGAACTCCTCAAACTACGGTCATCATCGAGAAGTATCCCGATTATTGTTAGTTCGGGGTTGTCAGATCATAACACATAATAGGTGACTATAGACTTGCAAGATAGGATCAAGAACTCACATATATTCATGAAAACATAATAGGTTCAGATCTGAAATCATGGCACTCGGGCCCTAGTGACAAGCATTAAGCATAGCAAAGTCATAGCAACATCAATCTCAGAACATAGTGGATACTAGGGATCAAACCCTAACAAAACTAACTTGATTACATGGTAAATCTCATCCAACCCATCACCGTCCAGCAAGCCTACAATGGAATTACTCACGCACGGCGGTGAGCATCATGAAATTGGTGGAGGATGGTTGATGTTGACGACGGCGACGAATCCCCCTCTTCGGAGCCCCGAACGGACTCTGGATCAGCCCTCCCGAGAGGTTTTAGGGCTTGGCGGCGGCTCCGTATTGTAAAATGCAATGAAACTTCCTTTCTAATTTCTTTCTCAGTGAAACGGAATATATGGAGTTGGAGTTGAGGTCGGTGGAGCATCAGGGGGCCCATGAGACAGGGGGCGCGCCCTTTAGGGGGGACACCCTCATGGACAGGGTGTGGGCCCCTGGCCTTCATCTTTTGCCAGCATTTTTTATATATTCTGAAACTTATCTCCGAGGATTTTCAGGTCATTCTGAGAACTTTTGTTTTTTGCACAAAAATAGCACCATGGCAGTTCTGCTGAAAACAGCGTCAGTCCGGGTTAGTTTCATTCAAATCATGCAAGTTAGAGTCCAAAACAAGGGCAAAAGTGTTTGAAAAAGTAGATACGTTGGAGACGTATCAACTCCCCCAAGCTTAAACCTTTGCTTGTCCTCAAGCAATTCAGTTGACAAACTGAAAGTGATAAAGAAAAACTTTTACAAACTCTGTTTGCTCTTGTTGTTGTAAACATGTAAAGCCAGCATTCAAGGTTTCAGCAAAGATTATGAACTAACCATATTCTCAATAACACTCAGGTCTCATGTTTACTCATATCAATGGCATAATCAACTAGTGAGCAATAATAATAAAACTCGGATGACAACACTTTCTCAAAACAATCATAATATGATATAACAAAATGGTACCTCGCTAGCCCTTTCTGAGACCGCAAAACATAAATGCAGAGCACCTTTAAAGATTACGGACTGACTAAACATTGTAATTCATGGTAAAAGAGATCCAGTCAAGTCATACCCAATATAAACTAACAGTAATGCATACAAATGACAGTGTGCTCTCCAGCGGGTGCTTTTTAATAATAAGAAGGTGATGACTCAACATAAAAGTAAATAGATAGGCCCTTCGCAGAGGGAAGCAGGGATTCATAGAGGTGCCAGATCTCGATTTTAAAATAGAGAGATAAATAACATTTTGAGCGGCATACTTTCACTGTCAACGCAACAACTATGAGATGGCGATATCTTCCATACTACATGCATTATAGGCAGTTCCCACGCAGAATGGTAAAGTGTATACTCCCCCACCACCAACAAGCATCAATCCATGGCTTGCTTGAAACAACGAGTGCCTCCAACTAACAACAATCCTGGGGGAGTTTTGTTTAATTGTTTTGATTTGCTTTGATCTTTTTGATCATGGGACTGGGCATCCCGGTTACCAGCCATTTTCTTGTGAATGAGGAGCGGAGTCCACTCCTCTTGAGAATAACCCACCTAGAATGGAAGATACAGACAACCCTAGTTGAAACATGAGCTGCTCGAGCATACGAAACAGAATTTCATTTGAAGGTTTGGAGTTTGGCACTTACAAATTTACTTGGAACGGCAGGTAGATACCGCATATAGGAAGGTATGGTGGACTCATATGGAATAACTTTGGGGTTTATGGAGTTTGGATGCACAAGTAGTATTCCCGCTTAGTACAGGTGAAGGCTAGCAAAAGACTGGGAAGCGACCAACTGAGAGAGCGACAATAGTCATGAACATGCATTAAAATTAATTTACACTGGGTGCAAGCATGAGTAGGATATAATCCACCATGAACGTAAATATCGTGAAGGCTATGTTGATTTTGTTTCAACTACATGCGTGAACATGTGCCAAGTCGAGTCACTCAATTCATTCAAAGGAGGATACCATCTTATCATACCACATCACAATCATTTTAATAGCATGTTGGCACGCAAGGTAAACCATTATAACTCATAGCTAGTTAAGCATGGCATAAGCAACTATAATCTCTAAATGTCATTGCAAACATGTCTATTTCATAATATGCTAAATCAGGAACGATGAACTCATCATATTTACAAAAACAAAAGAGGTCGAGTTCATACCAGCTTCTCTCATCTCAATCATTCCATCATATATCGTCATTATTGCCTTTCACTTGCACGACCGAACGATGTGTATAATAATAAGAGTGCACGTGCATTGGACTAAGCTGGAATCTGCAAGCATTCATTTAAAGAGAGAAGACAAGGTAATATGGGCTCTAAATTAAGTCAACCATCATGCATATGAGAGCCACTAAACATTTTCAATATGGTCTTCTACTCTTGACCCCAAAGAAAGGAAAAAGAAATAAAACTATTTACACGGGAAAGCACCCAACAAGTAAAAGAAGAACGAGAAATCTTTTTGGGTTTTCTTTTTAATTATTTCTACTACAGGCATGAAAATTAATCTAACTAATTTTTTTTGGTTTTTGTAAGGTTTATCAATCACACAAGAAGAAAACTAGAAAAAGAATTTAAACTAGCATGGATAGTACAATGAAAGAGTATGAGCTCCGACGACTAGAATAGTGTGTGGACATGAATGTAAAGTCGGTGGGAAATACGTACTCCCCCAAGCTTTGGCTTTTGGCCTAAGTTGGTTTATGACCATGGATAGCGGCTACTCTCCCCAGTATACTGAGAAGTGTCCTCGTACTGCCACCAGTTAGTGATCTCCTCCGGATCCCACTGATAAGATGATGGACGATATGGGTCCAGTGGTGGTTCCGACTCAGGTTCTAGAGCTGATGTCTGGCCTCGGTATGCGTACACCACTTCCGGCGAGACAAGGTAGTGCCCTGCAATTAAATCAAACAAGGAAGGTGCAGGCAGGGTAATAACCTCAAATATTCCACAAAAAATCATACTAAATTTGCAGGGCATTTGGAGCACTTTTATTTTCGGGATATTTTTTATTGCATGGATAATTCAGAAAACAGACAAAATATTTTATTTCTACTTTATTTATTCTAAGTAATAGAAAGTAAAGAGAGGGTACAGAAGGTTGTGCCTTCCAGTTTCATCCATCTCATGATCATCAAAAGGAATTTACTAACAAGGTTGATCAAGTCTTGTTAACAAACTCATTCCAAATCACATAAAACCAGAGAAATTTCAAAGTGACACTAGGTTACCTCAACGGGGATATGAACATCTCCAATAATAAGAATATCATACTTTTTCTTTGTAGTAGGGAGAGGAAATTCAAAACCTCCAAATATAATTGATGGAATTTTCCCAATAGAGTTTATGCTGTGAACTTGAGGTTGTTTCCTCAGAAAATGTAACATGTGCTCATTTCATTAACATGAAAGGTGACATTGCCTTTGTTGCAATCAATGACAGCACCTGCAGTATTTAAAAAGGGTCTACCAAGGATAATTGACATACTGTCATCCTCCGGAATATCAAGAATGACGAAGTCTGTTAAGATAGTAACATTCGCAACAACAACATGCACGTCCTCACAAATGCCGATAGGTATAGCAGTTGATTTATCAGCCATTTGCAAGGATATCTCAGTAGGTGTCAACTTACTTAATTCAAGTCTACGGTACAAGGAAAGAGGCATAACACTAACACCGGCTCCTAAATCACATAAGGCAGTTTTAACATAACTTCTTTTAATGGAGCAAGGTATAGTGGGTACTCCGGGATCACCAAGTTTCTTAGGTATTCCACCCTTAAAGGTATAATTGGCAAGCATGGTGGAGATTTCAGCTTTGGGTATTTTCATTTTATTAGTGATGATATCTTTCATATATTTAGCATAAGGGTTTGTTTTAAGCATATCAGTTAAGCACATGCGTAAGAAAATAGGTCTAATCATTTTAGCAAAGCGCCCAAAGTCCTCATCATCCTTTGTCTTGGATGGTTTAGGAGGAAAAGGCATGGGTTTCTGAACCCAGGGTTCTGTTTCTCTACCATGTTTCCTAGCAACAAAATCTCTCTTATCATAATGTTGGTTTCTTGGTTGTGGGTTATCAAGACCAACATCAGGTTCAATTTCTATATCATTGTTATTACTAGGTTGAGCATCTACATGAACATCATTATTAGCATTATCATTAGGTTCATGTTCATCTCCGGATTGTGTTTACGCATCAGAGATAGAAGTATCATTAGGGTTCTCAGTAGTTTCTACATTAGGTTCACTAGAAGCATGCAAAGTACTATCATTTTTCTTTTTCTTCTTCTTCGAAGAACTAGGAGCATCTAGATTATTATTCTAAGAATCTTGTTCAATTCTCTTAGGGTGGCCTTCAGGATACAAAGGTTCATGAGTCATTCTACCAGTTCTAGTAGCTACTCTAACAACAAAATCAGGTTTATTATTTAATTCATCAAGAAATTCATTCTGAGCCTTAAGTACTTGTTCAGCTTGAGTGGTGACCATGGAGAGATGTTTACTAGTAAGTTTAAGTTCACCTTTAACTCTAGCCATATAATCACTCAAGCATCCAATCATATAAGCATTATTTTTCAATTTTCTACTAACATAATCATTGAAATTTGCTTGTTTCTCCATAAAGTCATCAAATTCATCTAAGCACGGGCTATGAAACTTAGTAGACGGAATTTCAACTTTATCATATCTATAGAGAGAATTTACCTTCACTACCTGTGTCGGGTTATCAAGACAATGTGTTTCTTCAACAGGCGGAATATTAAGACCATGTATCTCTTCAATAGGAGGTAAATTTTTAACATCTTCAGCTTTAATACCTTTTTCTTTCATTGATTTCTTTGCCTCTTGCATATCTTTAGGACTGAGAAATAGAACACCTCTCTTCTTCGGAGTAGGCTTAGGAATAGGCTCAGGAGTTGGCTCAATTGGTTCAGGAATTGCCTCAGGAAGAGTCCATTATTTTCATCTGTCAACATATTGTTCAATAATAATTCAGCTTGGTCGACTGTTCTTTCCCTGAAACACAACCAACACAACTATCCAAGTAGTCCTTGGAAGCATCGGTTAGTCCATTATAAAAGATATCAAGTATTTCATTTTTCTTAAGAGGGTGATCAAGCAAAGCATTAAGTAATCGGAGAAGCCCCCCAAGCTTGAGGGAGACTCTCTTCTTCGATTTGCACTAAATTATATATTTCCCGCAAGGCAGCTTGTTTCTTATGAGCAGAGAAATATTTAGTAGAGAAGTAATATATCATATCCTGGGGACTACACACATAACCAGGATCATGAGAATTAAACCAAGTTTTAGCATCACCTTTTAATGAGAACAGAAATATCTTAAGAATATAATAATAGCGAGACTTCTCATCATTAGTAAACAGGGTAGCTATATCATTTAACTTGGTAAGATGTGCCACAACAGTTTCAGATTCATTGCCATAGAAATGATCGGATTCAACTAAAGTAATTATTTCAGGATCAACAGATAATTCATAATCCTTATCAGCAACACAGATAGGTGAAGTAGCAAAAGCAGGGTCAGGTTTCATTCTAGCATTAAGGGATTGCTGCTTCCATTTAGCTAATAACTTCTTAAGATCATATCTATCTTTGCAAGCAAAAATAGCTCTAGCAGCTTCTTCATCCATAACATAACCCTCAGGACAACATGCAATTCATAATTAGGGGGAGAACCTTCATCATCACTTTCATCAAGAATTTCATTTTCAATAATTTCATTCTCCCTAGTGCTAGTAAGTTGTTCATCAAGAAATTCACCTAATGGCACAGTAGTATCAAGCATAGAAGTAGTTTCATCATAAGTATCATGCATAGCAGAAGTGGCATCATCAATAACATGTGACATATCAGAATTCTTAGTAGTAGTAGGTTTAGGTGTCGCAAGCTTACTCATAACAGAAGGAGAATCTAGTGCAGAGCTAGATAGCAGTTCCTTACCTCCCCTCGTAGTTGAGGGATAAATTTTAGTTCTTTGATCTTTCAAGTTCTTCATAGTTCTCAACAGATATAAATCCCAAGTGACTCAAAGAATATAGCTATGCTCCCCGGCAACGGCGCCAGAAATAAGTCTTGATAACCCACAAGTGTAGGGGGTCGCAACAGCTTTCAAGGGTAGAGTATTCAACCCAAATTTATTGATTCGACACAAGGGGAGCCAAAAAATATTCTTAAGTATTAGCAGTTGAGTTGTCAATTCAACCACACCTAAATAACTTAGTATCTGCAGCAAAGTATTTAGTAGCAAAGTAATATGATAGTAATGGTAACAGTGGCAAAAGTAAAGATAGTAATGATAGCAGTATTGTAGTGATTGTAACAGTAGCAACGGTAAAGTAGATAAGCGAAGCACAATATATGAAAAGCTCGTAGGCATTGGATCAGTGATGAATAATTATGTCGGATGCGATTCCTCATGTAATAGTTATAACATAGGGTGACACAGAACTAGCTCCAATTCATCAATGTAATGTAGGCATGTATTCCGAATATAGTCGTACGTGCTTATGGAAAAGAACTGGCATGACATCTTTTGTCCTACCCTCCCGTGGCAGCGGGGTCCTAGTGGAAACTAAGGGATATTAAGGCCTCCTTTTAATAGAGTACCGAACCAAAGAATTAGCACATAGTGAATACATGAACTCCTCAAACTACGGTCATCACCGAGAAGTATCCCGATTATTGTTAGTTCGGGGTTGTCGGATCATAACACATAATAGGTGACTATAGACTTGCAAGATAGGATCAAGAACTCACATATATTCATGAAAACATAATAGGTTCAGATCTGAAATCATGGCACTCGGGCCCTAGTGACAAGCATTAAGCATAACAAAGTCATAGCAACATCAATCTCAGAACATAGTGGATACTAGGGATCAAACCCTAACAAAACTAACTTGATTACATGGTAAATCTCATCCAACCCATCACCGTCCAGCAAGCCTATGATGGAATTACTCACGCACGGCGGTGAGCATCATGAAATTGGTGATGGAGGATGGTTGATGATGACGACGGCGACGAATCCCCCTCTCCGGAGCCCCCAACGGACTCCAGGTCAGCCCTCCCGAGAGGTTTCAGGGCTTGGCGGCGGCTCCGTATCGTAAAACGTGATGAAACTTCCTCTCTGATTTTTTCCCCGTGAAACGGAATATATGGAGTTGGAGTTGAGGTCGTGGGAGCATTAGGGGGCCCACGAGACAGGGGGCGCGCCCTATAGGTGGGGCACCCCCCACCCTCGTGGACAGGGTGTGGGCCCCCTGGCCTTCATCTTTTGCCAGTACTTTTTATATATTCTGAAACTTATCTCCGAGGATTTTCAGGTCATTCCGAGAACTTTTGTTTTTGCACAAAAATAACACCATGGCAGTTATGTTGAAAACAGCGTCAGTCCGGGTTAGTTTCATTCAAATCATGCAAGTTAGAGTCCAAAACAAGGACAAAAGTGTTTGGAAAAGTAGATACGTTGGAGGCGTATCAAGGGCGGCGGCAGTGAGGTCGAGGGCGGCGACGGTGAGGTCGAGAGCGGCGGCGGGCGGCGGCGGTGAGGTTGAAGGCGGCCACGAGCAGCGGCGGCGGTGAGGGAAGGCTCGGACGGCGGCGACAGAGGAGTAGGGGAACAGGGGGGAAAGGAGGACTTAGCAAAATTTTGAGCCCGCGGGTGGTTAAGTCGAACTAGCAGTAGCACACTTTAGTAAATCGCTATAGCTAATGTAGCAATAGCGTGTTTTACATAAAAACGCTACTGATAAGTATAAGCACGCATCAAAAATATACATTGGTCATCATTGATCTTTTTGTGTAGAATCTAAATAGTCAACATGAATCCTCACAGTACCTATATAGGCATTGGTGAATATTCATATTGCAACCACTAATACTACACATATAGTGCAATGAAGACCAAGTGCTCGAGATAGTTTGAAAAGTAACATATTTAAGGTGGTAAACACCTTGTTCACTTAGCAGTATGGGACTAATTAAAGTAAATTAGGTGCAATACTTAGCAGCAGCGAGTTTTGAAGAAAAACGCTGCTACTAAGTACTTTAGCAGTAGCTGATGACCCACAAGTGTAGGGGATCTATCGTAGTCCTTTCGATAAGTAAGAGTGTCGAACCCAACAAGGAGCAGAAGGAAATGATAAGCGGTTTTCAATAAGGTTTTCTCTGCAAGCACTGAAATTTTAGGTAATAGATAGTTTTGTGATAAGATAAATTGTAACGAGTAACAAGCAATGGAAGTAAATAAAGTGCAGCAAGGTGGCCCAATCCTTTTTGTAGCAAAGGACAAGACTGGACAATTTCTTATAATGAGAAAAGCGCTCCCGAGGACACATGGGAATTATCGTAAAGCTAGTTTTCATCACGCTCATATGATTCGTGTTTGGTACTTTCGTAATTTGATATGTGGGTGGACCGGTGCTTGGGTACTGCCCTTACTTGGACAAGCATCCCACTTATGATTAATCCCTATTGTAAGCATCCGCAACTACAAAAGAAGTATTAGGGTAAACCTAACCACATCATTAAACATATGGATCCAAATCAGCCCCTTATGAAGCAACGCATAAACTAGGGTTTAAGCTTCTGTCACTCTAGCAACCCATCATCTACTTATTACTTCCCAATGCCTTCCTCTAGGCCCAAATAATGGTGAAGTGTCATGTAGTCGACGTTCACATAACACCACTAGAGGAAAGATAACATACATCTCATCAAAATATCAAACAAATACCAAATTCACATGACTACTAATAGCAAGACTTCACCCATGTCCTCAGGAACAAACGTAACTACTCACAAAGCATATTCATGTTCATAATCAGAGGAGTAATAATATGCATTAAGGATCTGAACATATGATCTTCCACCAAGTAAACCAATTAGCATCAACTACAAGGAGTAATCAACACTACTAGCAACCCACAAGTATCAGTTTATGGTTTTGGATACAAGATTGGATACAAGAGATGAACTAGGGTTTGAGAGGAGATGGTGCTGGTGAAGATCTTGATGGAGATTGACCCTCTCCCAATGGGAGGATCGTTGGTGATGACGATGGTGACGATTTCCCCCTCCCGGAGGGAAGTGTCCCCGGCAGAACAGCTCTACCGGAGCTCTAGATTGGTTCCGCCAAGGTTCCGCCTCGTGGCGGCGGAGTTTCGTCCCGATGATTTTTTCCAGGGTAAAAGCCTTCATATAGCAGAAGATGGACACCGGAGGGCCACCAAGGGCCCAGGAGACAGGGGGGCGTGCCCAGTAGGGGTGGGCGCGCCCCCACCCTCCTGGCCAGGGTGTGTACCCACTGAGGGGTTTCTTCCGCTCAAGAATTCTTATTAATTCCAAAAATATGTTTCGTGGAGTTTCAGGTCTTTTGGAGCAGTGCAGAATAGGTATCCAATGTTTGCTCCTTTTCCAGCCAGAATTCCAGCTGCCGGCAGTCCCCCTCTTCATGGTAAACCTTATAAAATAAGAGAGAATAGCCATAAGTATTGTTATATAATGTGTAATAACAGCCCATAATGCAATAAATATTGATATAAAAGCATGATGCAAAATGGACGTATCAGTAGCGCGTCCAGGGAAGGGCGCTACTACTATATCTAGCCTGGAGGCAACGCCGTGGCAATTATAGTAGTAGCGCTTGTTTCACCTAGGGCGCTACTGCTACCGCGTTATTAGTAGCGAGCTTTCATCAAGCCCGCTACTGCTAATTAGCAGCAACGTTTGTTTTTAAATCACGCTGCTGCTAAGATTCTGTGTATAAGGTTTTCCCTAGTAGTGGAAGGGACTGGGCAAGATAAGATAATGTCCATATATATATATATATATATATATATATATATATATAACCAGTAAATTTTTAGGCCTTTCAAGCACACATAAATATATCTGCTATATATGCAGAACACCAAGCACCACTTAAACTTGGTAAATTCCTGCAATAGGAACACATGTACCCACTAGCACCTGGGCTAGATATAAGTACTACACCTACATAACAACAATAATAACAATAGTGTATGCGTGTGTGTGTCACCACACAAGTACATAAATATAGTATATACATATTAACAAAGTTAAACAGGGCAATAGAAAGGAAACAAATTCATAACTTAACTATAGCACAAAGTAGCATTAACTGAACTGTAAGAAGTTTAGTAATTTAACTGAACTAATAGCCAGCCTGTCAATAGAATAGAGCTAAAAGAAATAGCAGATGGAATGAATCATTTAGTAATGAACACCATGAATTAACCATACCAAACCAAAGAGCATATATCACACCTACATGAACTACTCTAGTAGTGTAGTGACCAGGAAGCTTTCTAACTGGAGAATTCTTCAGTTATATGAACAAAAGAGTCCAATAGGAAGCAATCAGAGATCAACACTACCACTGATCAATTTAGCAAACCCATGAACATAGCTATAGAACTAGAGCATCCATATTTAAACCAGAGCATGACAGGAGCTCACGGGATAGCAACCAACATGAACTAGATTATAACAACAACAATAGCATTTAGCACTTGAAGAAATCTTCAAGTATATGCATAACAGAGCCAACATTAGAGCTAAACATGTTAGGGAGACAACCTAGGCCAATTTAGCAAATCCAGGAGGTATATAACCAGGGCACTAACCATGGCTGCCATCACCAAAACAGAAAGATAGAGGAGATGGAGATGAGCTCACCGAGGAGCACCACCACCACGATGCCTCACCATGCGCCATGAGCACCACGGGCACAGGGCACCTTCCAGGGGGGACGACCACATCTGAGCACCATCCTAGGGGAACCCTACACCATGGTGATGCCACGGACGATGAGGGAAACCGAGTAGGAGTATCGGAGCATGCCGACGAAGCAACCAATGAAACCATACACACCAAAACCCCATGGGATCCACAAGTAGAGGAAGTAATCGAAGGAACCAGTCTGATAGAAGGGTAGAGCAGAGTGAGGGGAGAAGATGGATAGCCAGCGCGACGGTGCCGGAGCACGTCGGAATCAACGGCGGCGCTGTCACGGAGGAAGGGGATCGAGAGAGAGAGAGAGAGAGAGAGAGAGAGAGAGAGAGAGAGCTCGGGCGAGAGAGAGAATGAGAGAGAGAGTGGGGCCGCGGCTGGGAGTTGTCTCCCCAGCCACCGAGCTAGTTGGCCAAACGGGCCAGGCCGGCCCAACAACTTAAGTAAATCAGCTCAGTCACTTTCCAGTTTAACTAAAAAATAAAAATAAGATTAACAAAGAACTAAAAATACTTAGCTAATTCCTAAAATCATGTAAAAATAACAAAAATTATAAGAATTATATTTGTTACTTAATCAAACTAATTACTTAATTTAGACTTAATATAATAATTTATGAAACATCTACAAAGTCTAAAAATAAATTAAAAATGTTCACTAATTAAAAAAATAATGTAGTTAGTCTAATAAAAAAAATAACACAAATTTCAAACAAAAACAATCATGTTAACTTTATAAAACTCATTTTGGGCACTCAAAAAATAAAAAATGAATTTTCCGTCCAAAGAAAATGAAAACTTCCTTAGGCAACATTGTTTGCCATTCCAAGATGCACCCTTGTGCACAATATGAAATCATTTGAACAAACAATGCCATGAATGTGGCCATAATATTGATCATTTGGTTTGAAAGCCATGAATCTTCACACATAATAGCTCATTTCTGAGATCACTTTTTTTTAAAAAAATTCGTATTGCAAGTTATTATTTTTACTGGCAACTTGGTGTCATAGAATGATACAATGCAAAGGTTTTCCAATTTTTTATTTTTCTTAAATTTTCTATGCCCGTTTCAAAATGCGATCAAAACGACGGGTATGACCGTTCGTAACTAGGGCTTAATTCATGCAAATCTGTTGGTGTATCTATGAAGAAATAGATACTTATGTACCTAGAAATGATTTTTGGAAAAATTAAAGAGCAAACTATGAGGCAATTATAGTTCAAATTTGACCCGCTTCCAACTGAATCAGCGGAAATTTGTATTTTTTATGAGAGGTGGATCAAAGCTTTTGACACCCAACCATTTCGTCAATTGTTCATTAAATATGGCCTAGTATTTTAGAAAATTGATTTGGTCCAATTTTGCAAAAAATATATGGTAGGTCCTTCACAAAAAAACTCATTTTGGGCACTCGAAAAATGGAAAATGAATTTTCCGTCCAAAGAAAATGAAAACTTCCTTAGGCAACATTGTTTGCCATTCCAAGATGCACCCTTGTGCACAATATTAAATCATTTGTACAAACTATGCCATGAGTGTGGCCATAAGATTGATAATTTAGCTTGAAAGTCATAAATCTTCACACATGATAGCTCATTTTTAGAACAGTTTTTGAAAAGAATTGCCTTATTACAAGTTTATTATTTTTCCTGGTAACTAGGTCACATATAATGACACAATGCCAAGATTTTCCATTTTTTATTTTTTTATTTTTCATGCCCATTTCAAAATGCGGTCAAAACGGCGGGCATGACCTTTCCTAGCTAGGGGTAGAATCTTGCAAAAATTTCGGAGTATCTCTAATTAAATAGATACTTATGTACCTAGAAATGATTTTTGGAAAAATTAAAGAGCAAACTATGAGGTAGTTGTAGTTTAAATTTGACTCGGTGGAAATTAAATCGGTGGAAATTTCTCTTTTGCACAAGAGGTAGATCAAAACGTTTGACACCCAACCATTTGGTCAATTGTGCATTAAATATGGCCTATTATTTTAGAAAATTGATTTAGTCAAATTTTGCAACAAATATATGGTAGGTCCTTCACAAAAAAACTCACTTTGGGCACTCAAAAAATGGAAAATTCATTTTCCGTCCAAAGAAAATGAAAACTCCCTTATCCAACAGTGTTTTCCATTCCAAGATGCGCCATTGTGCACAATATGAGATCATTTGGACAAACTGTGCCATGAATGTGCCCATTAGATTGATCATTTGGCTTGAAAGCCATGAATCTTCACACATGATAGCTCATTTATGAGAACACTTTGTGATATGCTACGTTGGATATCCCCGACGCTGCAATGGAGCTTCGCCGGGCGCCGTGGTGCTGCATTGGAGCTCTTGGCGCGCCGTTGAGATATCATCGGGCGTTGTGGTGCTGAGTTGGATATCCCCGACACTGTAATGGAGCTTCGCCGGGCGCCGTGGTGCTGCATTGGAGCTCTTGCGTGCCGTTGAGAGCTACAATGAAGCTTCATGGGGATGTCATCGGTGATGTGTTGAAGCTGTTTCACGCTCGATGCTGTCGTGACATATTGATGTGATCAAACGACCACCAATCGATAGATCGAGCAGCTAGCTAGGCAGAGAAATCATCTGATTGACTGGTAGCAGCTGCCTATTGTTAATAGATTATGACCAATTTAGATGGTCGTAGCATCATCAAAGCCTGTACTTCGTTCTGATTGTTCTATAGGCATGTCACGTGGATCAAGCATCAGAGACCGTCGGATGCGCCCGGATCCAACGACCCACACCCTCTCACCCCTCGTCCCACCCACCCACCCACCCACCCACACCCACCCACCCGCCGCCAGCCTCACTCTCCCATCGCACTCCTCCTCCCTTAACCCTGACTCAGATCCCATCGCACTCCTCCTCTCTCCCGCAACCCTAACTCAGATCTCCTCGCCGCCGCCACCGACGGCGCCATCTCCTCGTCCCCATCTACTCGCCACTGTCATCGACGGCGCCCGACTACCACGATGCGATATCCTGCACTGATCCCAACAAACCCTAGCGCCCGAGCCCCTCACTCCCTTCTCTGCCAGGCCCTCCACCTTCTCCCGCCTTGACCTCCGAGATGGACGGGGCCCCCTTGACGGGGGGATAAACCCTGGGTAGCCTCATCTGCACCTCAACAGTTTTTAAGACATTGGGGTTGGCCAAGCCCCTCAGCCCGACTGGCCGCAAGGCCGTCCCACATGAGCGGCTAGCACCAAAGGGCCGCCTCCTAGAAGGCGGCTCACCATAGAAGGCGGCGAGGGCATGGGCTGGCTCCTGCCAGGAGGACCCTCGCCTCCTCAAAGTTTGCACCCACCTACTATGACAAGACAGGGCGTGGCAACAGTGCGCCCTGCCACCCCCGAATCTAGGAAGGAACATGGCCACAGTGCAGGTGTACCAGGCGGACACCCCTCGCCTGCCACAACACTGTAGCCACGCGGCCCATGACGTCGCCTATGTCAGCCCGGGCCATGCTCCCATGATGGGCGGTCAGTGTGGCCCACAGACGGCGGCCCCCACCTGTCCGTGTATCACCAGAAGGCGGCAAGGCCAAAGCAGGCGGCCACAAGGGGAGGCCGCCTCCTAGCAGGCGGCCGTCTCTCCCCTTGGAGTATGTGCGCCATTAACCAGAAGTGACAAGGTGTGGCTACAGTGATCGCCCACCGGGCGGCGATACTGTAGCCATACGCCCCCCGACCAAGCTACTGTCATTAGAGGTGAGGCTACAGTGCTGCCCAGTCCTCCTAGCCCACAGGCTGCGGGCCCTACCCGTCGGCCGAGTCCACGTAGTAGGCGAGGCCCACCAGGCGGCGGGCCCCAGCTATCGGCGGAGAAGCCGGAGCCCACAGACACTGACGGCCGGGTCCTACTACCATCCGGATTACCATTGTACCCCTAGGGGGTAGGCCTATATAAACCTCCCAGGCTCACCCATGCAAAGGGCTCAACCTTTGGTGGAGCCTTTGGTTCAGCCCTTAGATCGCCACACACCCACGTAGCTAGGGGCAAGTAGAGCTAGCTTGCCTTCTTCCTCCTCTAGCCAAAACAGCTCAAGGAGCACCGTTGTAGCCACTCACTTGATCATAGTGATGCGGAGACCCCGTAGAGCAGGATTAGGGGTGTTATCTCCACGGAGAGCCCCGAACCTGGGTAAGACCCGGCGTCGTTTACGGTCTTGCCTACTCCCGCTTCTAGAGCCCGGCAATGTTCTATTGACCCCCCACATGATTAGCCACCCGTTGGCATATGTCGAGGAAATACCACGACATTTGGCGCCCACCGTGGGGCAAGGCGCACCGTTGGCCGCAGACATGTTCTGGACGGAAACCTGTTTCCTTCCCCGTGAGCACAGCCAGCTCGGCGTTCCCGATGGCGCATGCGCCGACGCTTTGCACGGCCTGGAGGCCGCTTGCGCCGCGAGCTCCCTCACTGACCTCCTTGGCGGGATCCACCTCGCCGATGAGCCCGCGCCTGACGCGGGATCGTCAAGCTCTGAAAGCTGCCTCGTCGACCTCCTCAGCAGGCTCCACATCGCCAACGAGCTTGCCTCCAACATGGAGTCCATTGGCTCCACCGATCTGCCTGTCGAGATGCTCATCGACTCTGACGCGGTGGACGCTGGCGTCTAGCCCGAGCACATAGAGATCGTCGACGATCCGCTCCCCTCCACGGGTAGCCACTCCAGCGCCAACACCATCACGGAGGTGCTGGTCACCAGCCACGACGAAGCCTCTGTTGGAGCAGGCCGAGTCCTGCTGCAGGTGACGCTATGGGGCCTGGCCGCTCGGGTCGAAGAGGGCGCGGATGGCGCGACGCTGGAGTCGTACCGGATCTTGCTCCTCAACAGCGCCAACAATTTGGCCGCCATGAGGCGCCTCACCAAGGCCTACCAACGCGAGATTGACCGCACCGTAGGCAGCATGCCGGCTGCTGGCGAGCCCAGCCGACTGGGCGCAATCCGTCAACGCGGCACGGCCATTGTCGGCATGTTGGGAGCCGAACGCCCAGTCTACGCCACCCCGATGGAGAACTTACAGGCCGCCTAGGCGGCATCGGATGAGCTGGACATCCTAGGGGGCGACGAGAAGCGCTGCATGATGGAGCGCCTCCAACACCTTCTCGACGCGGCTGTCGCGCAGCAAGCCGGCCACCGCATGGGGGAACCCAGCGTGCAAGATGAGAATCGCCCCCCTCGCCGCGAGCACGGCGCGACCTCCCGGTCCCCAATAGTCGGCGACCATGGTAGAAGAGGCCTAGAGCCAGCTGCCAGCCGCAGTCGACGCACCCACATCACGATTGAGCATGATCGAGATGGCCGCCCACGAG
>NC_057807.1:622556331-622576374 GCF_018294505.1 Triticum aestivum | reverse complement strand
AGGCATGCATCCTCGCCGCTTGTTGAGCATCCGACTCTTGGAGGTTGGCTTGGCCCCCGTGAAGGATTCGGAGAGAACGACGCCCGCCACTGGATCGACTGACTCACTTGGTCCCTGGTGGAAGAAGAAGAAGATGCAGTCGGTACGCCTTGTTTCGCCTCCCGCATCCGCAATGAGCCCTTCCCCAAAGGGTTCTCTTTCCCACGAGATACTCCCAAGTACAACGGCTCCGTGAAGCCGGAGGATTGGTTGGACGACTACTCCATGGCAGTCAACATAGCGAACGACAAAAAGCGCATTGCTGTAAAGCACGTTCCGCTCATGCTCCAGGGCACGACCCGAACATGGTTGGACAGCCTCAAGCCACACAGTGTCAACATCTGACTGGACTTCTCTGACGTCTTCGTCTGGAACTTCACCATCACCTACAAGCGGCCGCCCAAGCCTCGCTAGCTCTCCATGTGTGTCCATGGCCCGACTGAGTCCACCTGTGACTACCTGACACGCTGGGGTGAGCTGCACAACTCATGCGAAGGAGTGCACGAGGTGCGGGCCATAGAGTACTTCACCGCCGGGTGCAGAGAAGGCACCCTACTCAAACACAAGCTCCTCTACGACGAGCCGGCCACCCTAGACGAGCTGCTAATCATAGCAGACAAGTACGCCATGGCCGACTCCTCCATGAAGACTGAACTCTGAGTGGACACATCCGGGAAGGTCCTCACCCTGGCTCCCCAAAGGCCGGCTGGTGACCCCAACCGACGCCAGCATAACGACAACAAGCGCAAGTCCCAGCAGCCGGCTTCCAACAGCCGGCAGGTAGCAACAGTCGAAGACCAGCAGCCGACTTAACAACCCGCCCCAAGTGGAGGCGAACTGGCTAGGGAGCATGGCTGCCCGCCCTCTCCTTCGAGCAAGCCCTTGACGCCCCATGCAAGTTTCACAGCCGCGTGAAGCCATCCAACCACAACACTCGGAAGTGCAACTGGCTTTCTCGGATCGCCAAGGGTGAGGCCCTCCCGCCTCCCCCGCTAGCCGGCTGCTCAGCAGCCGGCGGCTCGGCCTGTTGGCGCAATCCAAGACGAGTTCCCCGAAGAGCACGCCACCTACATCATCTTCACAAGCGAAGCCGGCGACAGACACAACAGGAGGCAGTAGCACCGAGAGGTGAACACCGTCACACTACTAGGGAAAAGCTTATAGGCAGACGCTTACTAGTAGCGAGGGTTTATAACCCTCGCTACTGCTACTTACTAGTAGCGCGGGTTTTTACCCCTCGCTACTACTAAGTTGATACTAGTAGCGCGGGTTTTTAAGCCGTGCTACAACTAAGCGGTCTGTACCGTGCCCTCCCGGGACATGCCATAGTAGTAGTGAGGGGTAGAAACCCGCGCTACTACTAACTTGATAGTAGTAGCGCGGTTTTATACCCCTCACTACTACTAAGTACGAGGTAGGTGAAAACGCCATATCCTCGGCCGAATCCCTCCTCTCTCCCTCACTTTCCCCCTCTCTCACTTTCCTCGTCTCTCCCTCATACTCCAGCGGTGGCCGCCGCTGGTACACTCTGCTTTCTTTCCCCCTCCCTCTCCGAGATCCCTCCGGTGGGCGGTCGCCGGAGCTCCTCACCATTGCCAAGATGAGGAATTGCGACCTCGGCATCCTCCTCATCGCCGCCTTCACCGTCTTCTTCTCGCTCCAGGTCAGCCCTCCTCCTCCCCCCTCTCCGATTCGATCTAGAACCCTAGCTAACCCATCCCCCCTCCTCCAGCAGCACGAGGGTGACTTCTCATTCTGGGAGGCGTGGTACCACCTGTCGGACGACGGGTTCCCGGTCAAGCACAACGTGGACCGCCTCCAGCTGCCGCTCATCGCCGACCTCAACAGCGGCGGCCTTCGCGAGGTGTTGCTCCCCACGGACGATGCCAAGATCCAGGTCCTCTAGCTCCCGGCCCACGCCGGGCTGGCCTCCGCGGATGCCCTCGACAGCTTCCACGAGGCACGTGTCATGGCCGAGATCTCCCTTCTCCCGGCCAACATGCGCGCGTCATGGGGTCGAGATTTTTTTTGGTTTTTCAAATTAATAGTAGTAGCGCTGGTCACAGACACGCGCTACAGATAGTTAGTAGTAGCACGTGTCAGAACCCGTGCTACTACTAACACACGTACTAGTAGCGCGGGATGCACCGCACTACTACTACTAGTTAGCTGTAGCGCCGTAGTAGTAGCGCAGGCACCCGCGCTACTACTAGCTTTTAACCCGCGCTACTACTAGGCTTTTTCCTTGTAGTGTCAGCTTAGAGGCTCCCACCCGCATGCACTGGTCTGAGAGGCCCATCACCCGGAGCCAAGCTGACCACCCGACTGTAATGCCCAATCCGGGTTCATACACCCTAGTGCTCAAGGCGACCTTTGCAACGGAGAGGCGGTCCTGCCATTTTGGCCGAGTACTGATAGATGGCGGCAGCAGCATCAACATCCTGTACCGTGAAACCATGGAGGGGCTGGGGATCAAGGCCAAGAATCTTCAGCCAAGTCGGACTGTCTTCCATGGCATAGTTCCAGGCCTTTCCTGCTCCCTAATTGGCAAGGTAAAGATCGATTTCCTCTTCGGCGACAGGGACCACTTCCACCACGAGCCAATCTGGTTCCAGGTGGTCGACCTGGACAGCCCCTACCACACGCTCTTGGGTCGTCCCGTGCTGGTCAAGTTCATGATGGTCCCACGCTATGCATACCTGAAGGCTAAGATGCCGGGCACAAAGGGCATCATCACCATTGCCGGAGATTACAAGAAGTCACAAGATTGTGCTGCCACCAGCAGCCGACTGGCCGAGTCCCTCATCATCGCTCAAGAAAAACGTCTCCTTGACTGGATGGTTGCCATGGCCAGTGGGAAGCCGGCCATGCCGAATGATCCCAAGGAGGCGGAAGCAGGGGCCTCCTTCCAGCCGGCCAAAGAGAACAAGCAGATCCCCCTGGACCCGGAGCACCCGGAGAGGTTTGCTGTCATGGGCACTGGCCTTGAGAGCAAATAGGAAGGCGAGCTCGTCGATTTCTTCCGTGAGAATCGGGACATATTCGCATGGTCCCACAAAGACATGTCGGGTGTCCCGACCGATTTCACCGAGCACAAACTCCAGGTGAGACCGGATGCCAAGCCGGTCAAGCAACCCCTCTACCGCCTGTCAGAAGAGAAGAGAAGGATTGTTGGAGAAGAGATCGTCCGAATGCTAGCAGCCGGATTTATTATGGAAGTGTTCCACCCGGATTGTCTTGCCAACCAGGTCCTTGTGTTGAACAAGAACAACAAGTGGCATATGTGCATTGAGTACACCAGTCTCAACAAGGCCTGCCCCAAAGTTCCGTTTGCTCTACCATGGATAGACCAAGTGATAGACTCCACAGCGGGATGCGAGCTGTTGTCTTTCCTTGATGCCTACTCCGGCTACCATCAGATCAAGCTGGATCCGGATGATCGCCTGAAGACCGCCTTCATCACACCATTCAGCGCTTTCTGCTACATCACCATGATGTTCGGCTTGAGAAATGCCGGTGCCACCTTCCAACGTTGTATGCAGAAATGTTTGCTGAAGCAACTCAGACGCAATGCCCATGTCTACGTGGACGACATTGTGGTGAAGACGGAGAAGTGTGGCACTTTGATGGAGGACCTCAAGGAGACCTTTGAGAATCTGCGCCACTTCAACATCCAGCTCAACCCAGAGAAATGTGTCTTCAGTGTACCAGCCGGTCAACTCCTTGGCTTCCTCGTCTCAGAGCGCGGCATCGAGAGCAATTGTGTCAAGATCAAGGCCATCGAGCAGATGGAGAAGCCCACCAAGTTGCTTGACGTCCAGAAGTTCACCGGGTGCCTGGCATCCCTTAGTCGCTTCATCAATCAGCTGGGCGAGAAGGCACTCCTGTTGTACCAGCTTATGAAGAATACCACCTGTTTCAAGTGGAACGACCAGGCGGACGCCACCTTCCTCCAGCTCAAGCGTGTGATGTCAACACCGCCTATCCCGGTGACTCTGGCTACTAAAGAGCCCATGCTCCTCTACATCGCGCCACCAACAGAGTCATCAGCACGGTGATTGTCATCAAGCGACCAGAAGCTGGCAAACACTACAAAAAAATACATTTCCGTGATGATACGTGTTTGTCACAGTAGGTCCCATTTTTTGTCATGCATGTACATCCATGATGATTTTATGATGGAATCAAGATAGTCATACCTATGTTGTCGTAGAAGTGTTCCATGACATTACCAAAATTATCGTCATGAAAGTGTCCACTTCCATGACAATAAATCACGCGTCACAGAAGTGCTTTCGTCAAGGGTGACCGACACGTGTGAAATCCAATGTGGACATGTCTAATCCAATGTGGTACTTAGTACTCACTCTCTACATGTCATCCCAGTCTTGGTATACTTGTGGTTTCTTCTGTTTGCTCTGGCTCGTAGGTGTATCTGTGTTATCTAACCTTGTTTACGCAGGTTCATTCCATCCTAAGCCAACTCAAGACCACAAGGTAAGTATATGCATCACAATCATGTGTATGAGGAATTCTTGCTGATGTACATACTGTTTGCAAGAAGGACTCATGAGCATGAAGGTATTCTTTAATATTCTTTGCTCTGATGCATATGGCCAAGATACATGTAACACATTGCATACTCTATCATGTTCATGCATTCACATGCTTCTATACTCTATATTCACATAATTGCATACATGTAGGTGGAGCCTATGCTTGTTACATGTCTTTCCAAAGCTTTACTTGCTATTCTCTATATCTTTATCTAATGCTTTGATGTATGTTGCCATCAATTACCAAAAATGGGGAGATTGAAAGCACAAGTGCTCCCTAGGTGGTTTTGGTAATTAATGTCAACATATCTCTTGTTGGACTAACACTTTTATCTAGTATATTTCAGACAAGTTCAAAAATGGAGTGGCATGGACTAAAGGATGTGGAACCCCTTCAAGATGCTAAGGACAAAGGATTGGCTCAAGCTTCAAGCTCAAGACTCTTCATTTTATGTTTTAGTGATCCAAGATCACATTGAGTCTATAGGAAAAGCCAATACTATCAAGAGGGGATGAGGTGTTGCTTAATGAGTTTCTTGCTCCACAGTGCTTAGTGATATGCTCCAAAGCCCTCAACTACTTTCTCACATCCACACATATGAGCTAAACCTAAATTCAATCTCGGCCCCACCGATTCTTTCTATCCGGCGCCACCGAGTTCAGATGTCACAGCCACTTCCACAATCCCTAGATAAATCGGTCTCACCGATAGGGATCTCGGTCTCACCGAGATGGGATTGTAATATCTCTGTATGTCCATTATCAAAATCGGTCTTACCGAGTTTGAGCAATCGGTACTACCGAGATTACAATGCAAACTCTCTGGTTAGCTTATTACCAAAATCGGTCCCACTGAGTTTGAGTAATCGGTCCCATCGAGTTTGTCTGACCAACTCTCTGGTTAGCTTATTATCAAAATTGGTCCCACCGAGTTTGTGTAATCGGTCTCACCAAGATTATGTTATGCCCTAACCCTAACCATATCGGTCCTACCGAGTTTCATTTCGGTCCCACCGAAAATCCTAACGGTCACATTGTTTACTGAATCGGTCTGACCGAGTTTGTTGATTCGGTCCCACCGAGATTGGTAAATTGTGTGTAATGGTTAGATTTTGTGTGGAGGCTATATATACCCCTCCACCTCCTCTTCATTCATGGAGAGAGCCATCAGAACAAACCTACACTTCCAACTTACCATTTCTGAGAGAGAACTACCTACTCATGTGTTGAGACCAAGATATTCCATTCCTACCATATGAATCTTGATCTCTAGCCTTCCCCAAGTTGCTTTCCACTTAAATCTTATTTCCACCAGATCCAAATCCTATGAGATAGAGTTAAGTGTTGGGGAGACTATCATTTGAAGCACAAGAGCAAGGAGTTCATCATCAACGCACCATTTGTTACTTCTTGGAGAGTGGCGTCTCTTAGATTGGCTAGGTGTCACTTGGGAGCCTCTGACAAGATTGTGGAGTTGAACCAAGGAGTTTGTAAGGGCAAGGAGATCACCTACTTCGTGAAGATCTACCGCTAGTGAGGCAAGTCCTTCGTGGGCGACAGCCATGGTGGGATAGACAAGGTTGCTTCTTCGTGGACCCTTCTTGGGTGGAGCCCTCCGTGGACTCGCGCTACCATTACCCTTCGTGGGTTGAAGTCTCCATCAACGTGGATGTACGATAGCACCACCTATCGGAACCACGGCTCAAAAATCACCGTGTCTCCAAATTGCGTTTGAAATCTCCAAACCCTTCCCTTTACATTCTTGCAAGTTGCATGCTTTAATTTCCGCTGCTCGTATACTCTTTGCATGCTTACTTGAATTATGTGAAGATTGCTTGACTTATTCTAAGATAGCTAAAATCTGCCAAAGACTAAATTGGGAAAAGGCATAGTTTTTAATTGGTCAAGTAGTCTAATCACCCCCCCTCTAGACTCACTTATCACTTCTTCTCAAGGTCCTACAAGTGGTATCAGAGCATTGGTCTCCATTGCTTTGGTTTAATCACCATTGGAGGAAGATGGCTGAGTCTACTTTGGGGAGTCTTAGACATAGAGTGCCTATACTTGATGGGGAGTATTTTCATGAGTGGAAAAATGAGATGCTTTTCAATCAATATCATTTGAACAAGTACATTGCTAGTCCTTGTGCACCTCATATTGATCATATGCATCCTACCCTTGATGAGTTGATTGACATGATTAGGAATGTTAGAACTGTTAATCTTATCACTAGAGGCTTGCCTAGAAACTTGATTGGAAAATTGCCTACTCTTGAGTGTGCCTACACTATATGGAAATTTCTTGAGGAACAATTTCCTAATTACTCCTTGAAAAATCTGGATGAAATTCTTCATAAGTCTATTTCCTTGACTAAGATGAATTCCAATGATCCTATGTTTGGTAATTATCTATTTGAACTTAGAAATCTTATGCGTGCCAAAGGAAATGTCGGAATTATTAGCGATATTATTTTCGAAGCTACTAGAATTCATAGAGGAGATTATTGTCAAACTCATACTAATGAATCACTCTCACTAGGAATTGATCCACCACATGACGATGTTGAACATGGATACTATGATGAGGATGATGATGATGATGACTTTGATCTTGATGATGCAATGAGACACTTTGGTCTTATGGCAAATCTTCGGGGATATATGGCAGGAGGAAAGGAATGGGTTCTTGACAGTGGGTGTACCGATCACATGACCGGAGATAAAGACATGTTTCGTGAGCTTGCTGAAAATGATAGTCCTCGAAAGTATGTCACTTTTGGTGACAACTCAAAGGGTAAGGTGGTTGGCCTTGGTAAGGTGGATATCTCACATGATAGCTCAATTCAGAATGTTATGCTCGTTGAATCTCTTGGCTACAACTTACTTTCAATATCAGACTTGCTGATTTTGGTTTCAATGTCCTATTTACTGAAATAGATTGCCAAGTGTTTCATTGAGACAATCATAAAATGGTCTTTACCAGTATACATAGAGGTGATCTTTACATTGTTGATTTCACTAAAAAGGCTCAACCTAGAACTTGCTTCATTGCTAAATCGTCTAAAGGTTGGTATGGCATAGACGGTTAGGTCACGTTGGCATGAGAAACCTTGACAAGCTTATTAAAGGGAATCATATCCTTGGTGTTAATGATGTCATGTTTGATAAGGATAGACTTTGCAGTGCTTGTCAAGCAGGTAAACAGGTTGGAGGAAGGCATCTCGTGAAGAACATCATGACCACAAGGAGGCCACTTGAGCTACTTCACATGGATCTCTTTGGTCCCAACGCTTACAAAAGTCTCGGTGGAAATTATTTTGGTCTAGTTATAGTTGATGGTTTTTCAAGATTTATGTGAGTGTTCTTTCTTGATGACAAATCGCGGGTCCAAAAGATCTTCAAAAACTTCGCCAGGAAGGCTAAAAATCAGTTTGAAGTGAAGATCAAGAAGGTTCGCAGCGACAATGGAACGGAGTTCAGCAATGCAAATGTGCACAGCTTTCTTGACGAAGAAGGGATTTCACACGAGTTCTCGGCTACGTACACACCTCAACAAAATGGAGTTGTTGAGAGGAAGAACCGGACGCTCATCGAAATGGCAATAATGATGCTTGATGAGTACAAGACGCCGAAGCACTTTTGGGCGGAAGTGGTTGAGATAGCTTGTCATGCAACAAATTGCTTGTATCTTCACAAGCTAGTCGGCAAGACGGCATACGAGCTCCTCACCAGTAACAAACCCCAAGTTGGATACTTTCTAGTATTCGGCTCAAAGTGCTACATTCTTGATAAGCATCGTCGTTCTAAATTTGCTCCTAAGTCTCATGAAGGTTTCCTACTTGGTTATGGCTCAAACTCTCACACTTACCGTGTCTACAACAATTTCACCCGAAAGGTTGAAGAAATGGTAGATGTGAAGTTTGATGAATCTAACGGCTCGCAAGTAGAGCAATTGCCAATTGATGTAGGAGACAAAGACCCCTCGGAAGCAATCCAAGACTTGTCTATTGGCAAAGTTCGTCTAACGAAGGTAAAGGAGAGTACCTCGTCAGTCCAAGTGGAAGCTTCTACTTCACGACATGGTGAACCAAGAGTTGATACGGAAGCATCCACAAGTGGGACACACCAAGATGAATAAAACGAGGAAGTACACCAAGAACGTCAACAACCTCCTTCTCCACCACGACAAGAGAACGACAACGCCAATAATGAAGAAGGCCAAGAAGAATAAGAGGAACAAGATGAAGAAGATGTTCAACCAAGACCCAAGCAAAAGCTTTCACGAGTTCGAGCAAGAATTGCTAAAGACCATCCCGTCGAGCAAATCTACAATGATATTCAAACCGGGAGAATTACTCGCTATAAAACTCGTTTAGCTAACTTTTGTGAAAACTATTCATTCATCTCTAGCATTGAACCTATGAAGGTTGAAGAAGCACTGGAAGATCCGGATTGGATAAATGCTATGCATGAAGAGCTACACAACTTTGAGAGAAATAAAGTTTGGACATTGGTTGAGAAGCCCGACAACAACCACAACATCATAGGTACGAAATGGGTGTTTCGCAACAAGCAAGATGAAGATGGACAAGTAGTTCGCAACAAAGCATGTCTCATTGCCCAAGGCTACACACAAGTCGAAGGTATGGACTATGGTGAGACTTATGCTCCCGTTGCTAGACTTGAGTCCATTCACATCTTACTTGCCTATGCTAATCACCATGATATCACCTTGTACCAAATGGACATTAAAAGTGCTTTTCTAAATGGTGAAATAGAGGAGGAAGTTTATGTTAAACAACCTCCCGGCTTTATCAATCCTAAGAAACCCAATCATGTCTATAAACTTCTCAAAGCTCTTTATGGTCTCAAACAAGCTCCTAGAGCTTGGTACAAATGCTTAACTAAGTTTCTTCTTCAAAAAGGATTTGAAATTGGGAAAATTGATTCTACACTTTTACTAAAAGGGTTAATGGAGAATTATTTGTATGCCAAATTTATGTTGATGATATTATATTTGGATCAACTAACCCTCATTTTAGTGAGAAGTTTGGAAAGCTAATGTCGGAGAAGTTTGAGATGTCAATGATGAGTGAACTCAAATTCTTCCTTGGGTTGCAAATCAAGCAAACTAAGGAAGGTACTTTTGTCTCTCGAACGAAGTACACTAAGGACTTATTCAAGAAGTTCAATATGCAAGAATGCAAATGCATGACTACACCCATGCCTACTAGTGGACATCTTGATTTGACCAAAGATGGTGAACCGGTTGATCAAAAAGTTCATCGCTCTATGATTGGTTCATTGTTATATCTATGTGCTTCACGTCCCGATATTATGCTAAGTGTGTGCATGTGTGCAAGATATCAAGCTGCTCCTAATGAATGTCATCTTAAGGCCATGAAAAGGATTGTGAGATACTTAGTTCATACACCAAATTTTGGCATTTGGTATCCTAAGAGGGCCTCTTTTGATCTTGTTGGCTACTCCGACTCGGACTATGCCGGAGACAAGGTTGATAGAAAGTCCACTTCGGGTACTTGTCAATTTCTTGGTAGATCTCTTGTGTCTTGGTCCTCCAAGAAACAAAACTTGGTATCCTTATCTACCGCCGAAGCGGAATACATTGCCGCTGGTTCATGTTGTGCTCAATTACTTTGGATGACCCAAACTCTTAAAGATTATGGGATATATGTGAAATATGTTCCATTACTTTGTGACAATGAAAGTGCTATCAAAATTGGTCATAATCCTGTGACACATTCTCAAACTAAGCATATTGAAGTTTGTCATCATTTCATTTGAGATCATGTTGCTAAGGGTGACATTGATCTTAAGCATGTTCGCACCGATAAGCAATTAGCGGATGTTTTCACTAAAACCTCTTGATGAGAAAGTGTTTTGCAGGTTGAGAGGAGAACTGAACATCATTGATGCTTCAAACTTGGTGTAGAAACTCCATTGGATACATGCAAGACATGAGCTTATGACTAATCCTTGATATTTCTCTTATGATGATAATCTTATGTCTTGGATATATTTGCACCTTGCATGTTATCTAACCCATGTAGGTACTTGGTTGAATCAAATTCCATGAGATTGTAACCAACTCATAACTTGAGCAATATCTACATCACCAAGTCTCTACACTATGGTGGTTGAAGACAAGGAAGCACGAAACATTCGAACATATCCTATGACAAATTTACTATTGAGCTTCATGATTTTCATTTTGGACACACAAGTGCTCTTCCTTGCAAAAACTAACCCATTTAGGAAGATGAACTCAAATTCCAAGTGGTGCTCCCAACTCTTGATGAGCTACATCAACCTTGAGCAACCCACACAAGTTCAACTACATGATCAACACCACCACCCAAGGTATGTCATTCCATCTTAGAGAAGCTTTACTCCAAGACATGAGTTAAAGCAACTCAAAAAGATGTGAAAACATCAAGATGCTTAATCTAAAAATGGTAACCCCATTTTGAGCTTAAACGATGAGTATGACCTATGATCAAGTGATCTCACTTGACTCCTAAGTCAATATACTCTAACATAGGTGACTTTGTCGGCGACCAATTCTAGATGAAGTTCTCTCGTGTTCTTTTCTGTGCTTTTGCATTTGACTCATGCATGTTTGTTTCCCCTTTCAAAAAAAAACTTCATCTAGATTTCTTTCTTTTCTTTTCTGTTTGCTCTGCATTTCCTGCATCCAATTCATTGCATATCATTTAGTTAATTCCTTGCGAATCATTGTGAGATCCTACTAGTCTAGTGAGCTGAGGTGACATGTGTTTTCTCTGCGATGAACTCGGTCTCGCCGGTTTGTTATTTTCGGCCCAACCGAATCCTTTCGGTGCAACCGAAGCATACCACTCGGTGCCACCGATTTCACAACAGGAAAAACATTTTGCCACTTATTCATCTTTATCTGTTGATCCAGCTCCACTCAATGAATCTTGTCCTCTACAAGCATCACATTTTTATCAGTTCTTTGTACTGTGACTCAAGGACCAAACCCATTCACGATGAATTCTAGAAAGCCCTTCTTGGAAATTGATGTCAAAGGGGGAGAGAGAGATCACATCAAAGCTTATCACTTAGAGAGAGATCACATCAAAGCTTATCACTTCCAAAGGGTCTCCAGGGGGAGAGAATACTCAAGGAGAGAATATTTCTCAAGGATCCTAGATGCTTGGTGTTCAAGAGGAGAGATGCCACATGTCTTGAGCTCTGCTTTTCTATTCCCTATCTTCTCCCAGTATCCCATGCTAGATTCAGGGGGAGCAAGATATCTAAGGGAAAGAAATCAATTAAATTCATTGCATATCTTTACCTTTGGGGACATGTCTAATCCAATGTGGTACTTAGTACTCACTCTCTACATGTCATCCCAGTCTTGGTATACTTGTGGTTTCTTCTGTTTGCTCTGGCTCGTAGGTGTATCTGTGTTATCTAACCTTGTTTACGCAGGTTCATTCCATCCTAAGCCAACTCAAGACCACAAGGTAAGTATATGCATCACAATCATGTGTATGAGGAATTCTTGCTGATGTACATACTGTTTGCAAGAAGGACTCATGAGCATGAAGGTATTCTTTAATATTCTTTGCTCTGATGCATATGGCCAAGATACATGTAACACATTGCATACTCTATCATGTTCATGCATTCACATGCTTCTATACTCTATATTCACATAATTGCATACATGTAGGTGGAGCCTATGCTTGTTACATGTCTTTCCAAAGCTTTACTTGATATTCTCTATATCTTTATCTAATGCTTTGATGTATGTTGCCATCAATTACCAAAAATGGGGAGATTGAAAGCACAAGTGCTCCCTAGGTGGTTTTGGTAATTAATGTCAACATATCTCTTGTTGGACTAACACTTTTATCTAGTATATTTCAGACAAGTTCAAAAATGGAGTGGCATGGACTAAAGGATGTGGAACCCCTTCAAGATGCTAAGGACAAAGGATTGGCTCAAGCTTCAAGCTCAAGACTCTTCATTTTATGTTTTAGTGATCCAAGATCACATTGAGTCTATAGGAAAAGCCAATACTATCAAGAGGGGATGAGGTGTTGCTTAATGAGTTTCTTGCTCCACAGTGCTTAGTGATATGCTCCAAAGCCCTCAACTACTTTCTCACATCCACACATATGACCTAAACCTAAAGTCAAACTCGGCCCCACCAATTCTTTCTATCTGGCGCCACCGAGTTCAGATGTCATAGCCACTGCCACAAACCCTAGGCAAATCGGTCTCACCGATAGGGATCTCGGTCTCACCGAGATGGGATTGTAATCTCTCTGTATGTCCATTATCAAAATCGTTCTTACCGAGTTTGAGCAATCGCTACTACCAAGATTACAATGCAAACTCTCTGGTTAGCTTATTACCAAAATCGATCCCACCGAGTTTGAGTAATCGGTCCCACCGAGTTTGCCTGACCAACTCTCTGGTTAGCTTATTACCAAAATCGGTCGCACCAAGTTTGTGTAATCGGTCTCACCAAGATTACGTTATGCCCTAACCCTAACCATATCGGTCCTACCAAGTTTCAGTTCGGTCCCACCGAAAATCCTAACGGTCACATTGTTTACTGAATCGGTCTGACCGAGTTTGTTGATTCGCTCCCACCGAGATTGGTAAATTGTGTGTAACGGTTAGATTTTGTGTGGAGGCTATATATACCCCTCCACCTCCTCTTCATTCGTGGAGAGAGCCATCAGAACAAACCTACACTTCCAACTTACCATTTCTGAGAGAGAACTACCTACTCATGTGTTGAGGCCAAGATATTCCATTCCTACCATATGAATCTTGATCTCTAGCCTTCCCCAAGTTGCTTTCCACTCAAATCTTCTTTCCACCAGATCCAAATCCTATGAGAGAGAGTTGAGTGTTGGGGAGACTATCATTTGAAGCACAAGAGCAAGGAGTTCATCATCAACGCACCATTTGTTACTTCTTGGAGAGTGGTGTCTCCTAGATTGGCTAGGTGTCACTTGGGAGCCTCCGACAAGATTGTGGAGTTGAACCGAGGAGTTTGTAAGGGCAAGGAGATCGCCTACTTCGTGAAGATCTACCGCTTGTGAGGCAAGTCCTTCGTGGGCGACGGCCATGGTGGGATAGACAAGGTTGCTTCTTCGTGGACCCTTCTTGGGTGGAGCCCTCCGTGGACTCGCGCAACGGTTACCCTTCGTGGGTTGAAGTCTCCATCAACGTGGATGTACGATAGCACCACCTTTCGGAACCACGGCTCAAAAATCACCGTGTCTCCAAATTGCGTTTGAAATCTCCAAACCCTTCCCTTTACATTCTTGCAAGTTGCATGATTTAATTTCCGCTGCTCGTATACTCTTTGCATGCTTGCTTGAATTGCGTGAAGATTGCTTGACTTATGCTAAGATAGCTAAAATCTGCCAAAGACTAAAATTGAGAAAAGGCATAGTTTTTAATTGGTCAAGTAGTCTAATCACCCCCCTCTAGACTTACTTATCACTTCTTCTCAAGGTCCTACAATGTGGCATCCACGAACACCGTTAAGCTATCGGGTCTGGTTTTGGATCCGATAACCCGTTAACAACCCTGACCAATGAGGATTTTCCACATGTAAAATCATCATTTGCCGGAGGAAACACGTGTTGCCTCATCGTTGGGATAGATGTCATCCACTCATTGGACAGGAGGCGCCTATGATTGGTCGACACGTGGCATGGCCAAACAGTGGCCCATTCCGGTGAAAAAGGCCGACCCAGTTAAAATTAGCAGGCCGGCCCATATAAGGCCTACTTGTGTCAGGTTCATTTAAGCCCACGACCCATATGAGATGTGCCAATTCAGCCCGTCAACGGCCCATTAAAGAGTTGACACCATTGCTGCCTATTGTCAGTTCGAGCCCGTTAATAGTCCGCTATATATTTGGGCTCAATATCGGCCCGATGAGATTTCGGCCTGTTAACGACCCATTCAATGGATGGGCCAATTTTCAGGATGTACATCTTTCGGCCTTTTAGCGACCCATTTAACTATTGGGCTAATTTCCGGCCCGGTTTGTCTTTCAGCCTGTTGACGACCCATAAATCAGTTGGGCCATTTGTAGTCCGACCTTAGTTTTGGCCTTTTAGCAACCCATTTAAGTGTTGGGCCAATTTCCGGCCTAGTGTGTCTTTCAGCCTGTTGATGACCCATAAATCAGTTGGGCCATTTTTAGTCAGACCTAAGTTTTGGCCTTTTAGCAACCATTTAAGTGTTGGGCCAATTCCTGGCCCTGTGTGCCTTTCAGCCTGTTAACGGACCATAAATGAGTTGGGCCATTTGTAGTCGGACCTGAGTTCTGGCCTTTTAACGGCCCATGCCATTCATGGTCCAATACCAGCCCGATTTCTCTTTCGGCCTGCTAAAGGCCCACTACATAGTTGGGCCATTTACAATACGACCTGACTTTCGGCCTCTTAGCGGCCCATGCTCTTCATGACCTAGTACAAGCCTGCTGTCTCTTTCGGCCTACTAAAGGCCCACAATATAGTTGGGCCATATGTAGCCCGAACTTAGTAACGGCCTGTTAATGGCCCGTGAAATCAAATGGGCCCACCTGTTGCCCACTTTGATGTCAGCCTGTTAACGACCCGGGAGGTAAGAGGGCCGACCATTAACTTTCGGCCTGGTAACGGCCCATTAACTTAATGGGCCCACTAAAGTTCGTACATGTCCTTAGGCCAAATTAGATAATTTGAGCCCATTACAACGAGCAATTATGCACAGGACCAAAACCGATCAAGCAAAGGTACGGCATACAGGGAAAAATGCTGCCCATCCAGCATATATTACAGGAAATTACATCCACTTGGCAATCAAAGATTGATGCTAGTGCAAATAAATGAACAGAACCTAACTATCTACAACGTCACAATCTGCAACCTCAGCACGGATGACGCCCATAAGCATGTGGGCAAGTTCTTGCTGCTTTGCTACACTATCTCTGAAAACGTTGATCAGTTGTTGTTGCGCAAAATCTGCACCTATGATTCCTCCACCATTTCCATCATTGCTTCAGCCATTAATTGGTTCACAAACATACATTTTTCTCTGTTGCATTCGAGACAGAGGATACTGAACAGATTCAGATGGCGATTTTGGCAGGCTTGTATTATTGATAGTGGAGAGTGTCTCGACCACTGCATCATAACATAAATTAGGAGGGGAACCAAACAGATTAATCATGAGTTATTTCCATATTACCTGGCCTAGATTTATTGGAAAGAAACAATGGGGTTGCCTTGCTGTTTTCAGAGTTTTTCTTCTTATCTTCAGCAGCCTGCACCAAATTGACACACTAGCATTGCTATCATTGGCCAGGTAAGATAATAGGAAAGCAACATTGACACAACGAACGTTTGGGCAACTAGCCTACACCAAATTAACACAATATGGCACAGCTATCATCATCCAGGTAAGGTAATACAAAAGCAACATTGACACAATGAATGAATGGGCAACCAGAGCAGCACTACAATTCAGTAATGTGCAAGATATGAGATAGTACACTCATGCAACTCAGTATGCAAAACTACCAGGCAGTTTTATTTACAAGAATCAACATTGGCACCTTTAACATTTTTCTAAAACTAATTTTAGATCAAATAAAGGTTGGATTCACGTCGATTAACAAAATACATGCTGATGTAAAAATATAGTGATATACAATAGGTACTTACATCAACATTGGAGCACAGAGAATTCGTGCAAGATATTTTCCTCGAATACAATCCCAATGAAGGAAGTCTTCTATCATTTAACCTTATTTTCTAAAATAGAGATGGGTAAGAAACATGTAGAAAATATGATCAGAATGCTATAAAATTTCATGATGCGAGGATACGCACACGCTTCTTAGAATGGAGTTGACATTCTTTTGCCGGACTGGAGCGGACTAGTTGTTTCACCACTGGAATCTTCTTATTATTAGTGGGAGTTGGGTTTCTCTGTGCTGGAGCAGTATCTATGAAAAATGGAGTTGGTTTATTATCTCCTGGCATTTGGATCTTTTGCGAAGAACTGGTTTGTAACCCTTCAGATTCTTACATAGCCGTCTCGCCTTGCATGCCTTATATAGAAGAATGGTGCTTCAATTATAAAACATGCTACAGTAGATATGGAATAGGTACTGAAGAATGGAAAGGCATGACATATTAACATGTATTGCCTCTATTCCGGAAAAAATGGATGGGTCTACGCATATTTTAGTTCTAGATACATCCAGTTTTATCCATTTCTGCGACATGTAATCCGGACGGAGGGAGTATGATGTAAGAGCTAGGGATACGACAGGACAACACAGTAAAAAAACACTGAAAACCCACTCCAGAACCAAAGTATTCAAACCCATTGATATGACATAGTACACTCATGCAGCTCAGGATGCAAAACTACCAGGCAGTTTTCCTTGCAAAAATCCACATTGTGGCCTTTAATCATACATTTTGCTACAACTAAATTTATATTAGATAAAGGTTGGATTCACGCTGATTAACAAAATACATGCTGATGTAAAAATATAGTGATATACAACAGGTACTTACATCTGCATTGGAGCACAGAGAATTCCTGCAAGAATCTTTCCTCACAGACGATACCAGTGCATAAATTCTTCTATCTGTTAAGCTTATTTTTTAAAAGAGAGATGGGTAAGAAACATGTAGAAAATATGATCAGCATGCTATAAAATTTCATGATGCAAGGATAAACACACACTTCTTAGAATGGAGTTGACATATTTTTGCTGGACTAGACTGGACTAGTTCTTTGGCCACTGGAATCTTCTTATTATCAGTAGGAGTTGGCTTTCTCTGTGCTGGAGCAGTATCTATAAAAACTGGAGTTGGTTTATTATCTCCTGGCATTTGGATCTTTTGCGAAGACCTTGTTTGTAACCCTTCAGATTCTAACATAGTCGTCTTCCCCTTGCATGCCTTATATAGAAGAATGGTGCTTCAATTATAAAACATGCTACAGCAGAGAGATGGAATAGGTACTGAAGAGTAGAAAGGCATGACATATTGACATGTATTCCCTCCATCCGGAAAAAAACGGATGGGTCTAGGCGTATTTCAGTTCTAGATACATCCTTTTTTATCCATTTCGGCAACATGTAATCCGGACGGGCGGAATATGGTGTAAGAGCTAGGGATACGACAGGACAACATAGTAAAAAAACACTAGTTGAATGTAAAACTGTATGCTAGCAGAATACGTACAGAAAAAAACTAAGGCAACAAACACGTGTATGATTGGGAAACTAAGATGGAATTGCAACAGAGCACTAGAACAACACTTCAATGTAAAAAACATGGTATGGTAGACAGATGAGGTACATACTGATGAATAATAATGCATAAGATACTCAGAAGCATGATGTCCAAATTAAGCAGATGACATTGCTCTAGAGTAGAATGACAGTACTTGAATTTGAAAACATGTTATCATGAATGGAATAGGTACTGAAAAACAGGAAGGCATGACATATTTACATGCATGATCAGCATGCTAAGCACATGGCATTACAACAGAGTAGATACACTCCAGGACATTATATGCATATTGTACCCATATCACGGGCCAAGTTAGACCAAGGACCTTGTGGGGTGAAGAGGATTCATCATCTTTCTGCAAGTCTTCTGAAGAACTGCCTTTACATGTTCCATCATATTGGGTATCATTGACATCAAGTTTATTGGCCTTTACATTGCTCCGTGAGGTTCTTGTGGATATATCAGTGTGTGCAATTATATCTGACATGCATGGAAGACAACTAGTAGTTAGATTTATGTAATGAGTGCCTGTAGGAGATGACATAAGTAGTAGGACCGGGGTTAACTAGAAGCAACAGGTCTCAAAAACTAAAGGGAGAACACAGATGAAAGCTACAGAATATGTATCGTTTGTACTCGAGATTAACTAAATGGCACACAAAACTATTAAAGAACAACATAGGTAATACTAGAAGTGGTATAATACTATAATCACCAGCCTGTGGGATAGCATTGGTTGATGGATGATAACTATGGAACAACGTTACCTAAAGAACAAGTATCTTAGCTGTACTATGGAACAGCGTTAACTCCTGAACAAGACCCATAAGAGATCAACATGAATATATAGTGACATGTGACAATCTATTTTCCATGCTTAGATGAATAACAAAGCCATAAATGTTGCACACAAGTAAGATGTGGGTACAACCTATCTGGCCGCCATCCATAGGAGTGAGCATCATGTGCTGACTTGTCGATGGCCCTGCAGTTGTTGTGGCTGTCCATGTCTAGCACGCACATTCGATGCAAGGAACTGTTGAGTGGGGACTATAGCTCCCTTCTGGTGTATGCTTCCCTTGTTGGAGCAGCTGGGGTGAGTCAGAAGACAGTGTGGCTGAAGATGCAGATAACACATAATGTTAAGAATGGCACATCTCTTTGTTCTGAAGAAATACACTAAGAGATAAATAGCAAGGTACGAGAGTGGTCACATGTCTGTTGACTGAAGACTAAATTGGGGTCACACGATTTTATTTTATTTTGGTACTGTCTGATCTACGTCGGATGGCTTGATGGCTGTCTTGTGCCTCCCGGCTGACACTGTTTGGAATCTTCCCCGAAGAGCCAGCGACCAACGGCAGAGTAGCCTGCCTCTGCTATCCGTGGCCCCGGCCAAAACCCCGCTCCCGCCCTACCGCACTGCCATGGTTGCGCCGCCCCCGGGCCAATCCACAAAGACTCCCCGTCATCCAGATCCGGCGGCGACAATACCTTCAACCCACAAAACTCTAAGATAGCCATCTAAGCACTCCTTTCGTGGGGAACTTGCGGCCCCGCACCCTTACGTTAGACACCAGCCAACCGACAGCCTAGGAGCTCCGCCGCCTCGAGGGGTGCTGCTTCCCATTGGGAATCGATTGGCCCAGAATAAAAATTCAGACAACTGACGCCTAAATAAAGTGATTTGAGATGAGGGTGCGACCTATCTGGCGGCATGGTGAAGTAGGCAGCTCCAGCTGTGGAGTCGGTGAGGCCGGCGCAGTTGCAGTGGCGACCAGCGGCAGGGAAGCAGCGATTCGCGTCGGTCGACAGCTATGGGGAAGCAGCGCCGGGACTCTGGACTAATCCGAAGTTGGAGCCGCTCCGGCGCCGTCAACAACAGCGGGTGTGAATCGGCTCCGATACGGTTCATGCGGCCGTCGTCGATGCAGCTCCAGTAGCTCGGTGTAAGAGGCACATGACCTAGTGCACGACGGAAAATGGACAGTGTCTTCGGCATTAGGGAGGATGGCGGCTGTGAAATTGGTGCGGTGGGGGGCACCATGGAGGAGGGGCTGAGGTTTCACGGCTCGAGAGAAGAGAGTTTCCGGGGAGAAGATGATTTGGCACCCATGTGGTATGAAT